>NC_057797.1:347417756-347440730 GCF_018294505.1 Triticum aestivum | reverse complement strand
TGCCGAGCTTTTTCTCCGGCGATCCCCACACCACCGCCCCGCCAATGCCCCGCCACCGCCGGCGACCACCGCCCCCGTCCTGAACCCTAAGATAGATAGTGGGGTTAACAATGGCTAGTCTCGATAGGCAAGCGACGCAAAAGTAAGGCTAGGGGTTAACAATGCAATAGCAAGGGAATATACAATGGAGGGATACTATGATACCAAGATGATATGGAGGTTACCGTCCGACGATGATGAGTAGCGGTGTTCTTGATGTAGATACCAAGATGATGGAGACTCGTCCCTAAGTAGCCGAAACACCTTAGGAAACGGAAAAACCGCGAACTCAAAATCTCACACGTCAAATGTCAAAATGGTGGTAGCGGAAATGCGGTGGTGGTTTGTACTTGGCAATGTGGAAGTGAAATGATGGGCTATACACGAGTCGGAGTTGAATTTGCCGTCCCTAAGTAGCCGAAACACTTTAGGAGACACAAGCCACAACTCAAACAAAATTGGGTTAAGTTGGGGTTGAAATGTATGGTGGGCACGTCTATGCGGAAGTGGTGGTGGTGGTTGATGAAGAAGCAATTGTCCCTAAGTAGCCGAAACACCTTAGGAGACTCTAGTCACAACTCAAACAACCACATATGCTATGGGGAACAAAATGGGTTAGGTTACGGAAGTCGGTGGTGGTAATGCGGATGATATGGTGGAAGCCCTAGGCAAAGATGCCAAAATCCCGAAAATTTGATGGTGTCAAATGGTGTTGGTGGTATTTTTGTGGGATGGGGGATGTCAATAGCTTCAAAACGAGCTAAAGAACGTCAAAAACGGACTCCGGATGAATTAGTTATGACGAAAACAAAATTTCAGCCGTGTCAGTTTCAGGGTTAACCGGACATCCGGGAGGAGGTCCGGATGATCCGGGCTAGGTCCGGATGATCCGGGTTCGTCAGCTCCGGTTATGTTTTCTGGGTGCGTGGGGTATCCGGACGTCCGGGAGAGGGTCCAGCTGATCTGGGAGATGTCCGGATGATCCGAGAGAAGGTCCGGATGATCCGGGCAGGTCAAACTGCTCGGGATTTCCTCTGAGGGACGAATTTTTGGGCGGAAATGGATGATTTTCGGGGCAAAATTTGAGGGATTTCGTGGATGGAAGGTGGGGAAACTTGGGAAAATGCTAGATCCACTTGAAACCAAGCAAATCCATGGATCAAAATCAACAAAACATCATCAACCCAACAAATCACAAAAAAATTTGGGGCTATTTTTGGTGGGGATTTTCGGATTTAGGACGAAAACAACAAAATCAAGGTAGAAAACACGGGGTAGGGGCTCCAAAAACGTGATCAACCTGGCTCATGATACCATGATGATGTAGGGTGGAACCCTATAGCGTCGATCTTTCACGTTTGGAGTGGATCCTACGGGGAGACATGAAGAACGAGCGGAAGAACACGAGGAAATCACGGGGAGGAATGAGGGAAAACACTCAACCAACAAGGAATCGGTCACACAAGTGCTAGATCGAAGAACACAAAGAGATACACGAGATCCAAAGTCAACAAAGGTAAGGATACAAAGGTAACCGATCTTCTCCGTGAGGAGGCCTTGAATCCACAAAGAGATCTTCCCACGAGGGGGTCTTGAATCCGATAGGATCTACTCCGAAGAGGCCGCGGTCTCTCACGAGGAGGAGATCCGATGGATGAGCGAAGCTCTATCTCTAACTTGAGCTAAATCAACGCTAACCCTCAAAGTGGGGAGTGGGAGGTCTATTTATAGTGCTAAGCCATGAAGGGGTAAGTGAGGGGCGAAGGGGTACACGGGCTTCAGCCCAAGTCACGCACGCAGGCGGGGTCCGGATGATCCGGATGGTGGCCCGGATGATCCGGGTGTCGGGGGTCCAGATGATCCGGGTGACTGTCCGGATGATCCGGCTTCGTCGAGCAGCTTCGGGTGTCTTCGGGCACGTTAGCCGGATCGTCCGGGTGGTCATCCGGATCGTCCGGCTGGGTGTCCGGATGATCCGGGCAAGTCCTGTCTTGCTCCATTTTTCTTCTTCCTTCTCCTCTTCCATGCTTCTGCGCACACTCGGCCTTGGTCCTTGGGTTCTCCATGGTCTCCTCGGGTGTACCTGAGTATGCACAAGGTCCGCGCTTGAAGTAGCAACCATGTCTCACGTGAGGAAAGTGAAGGTTTAGAGAGGATCGAGTTCACCTTGTGTCCAATGGCGTATGCTCGAGGTCTTGTCATATGTCCTCTTGGGGCTCGGAGAGTAGTCGGAGTGTACATGGGGATGAACGTGGGATGCTCCGCATCACTTCTCTTTATAATTGTACCACTAACTTTCTCTCGTGCATGCATGCACACACACTACCAATCGGCATTATCCATCGCACGCATGCAATCTTTTTCTTCAGGTCGGTCTCCCATGAAGGCACACACCAACACACATCCCCCTCTCCATCATATTGGGCATTCTTTATCTCTCACGCGTGCATGCACAACGATCGATGTTCCTCTATGTATGTGTGTATATAGCTAGGTCTTTCATAGTTTTCCACACAAACCGATCAATCGATATATCCAGTGAGGTCTCACCCTCTTTCCCACGTCCACATCGATCAATCTATACCTCTCTATATAGGATTAACATATATATAGCTAATACACCCACATTAATTATGTATCCAATGCCCCCCTCTCATCATCCATGCCTTCCGCTTCATCTCTCAGACGCGTGCACAATGGCGAAGACAGGGGATAGTAAGGGCCCTGCCCCCCTCCCCCCCTAACATCACTATATATCAAGGCTAATATGAATGTGATCATTAGACAATTGCTGCTAAAAATGGTTTAAGTTCATGAATTGACCCTCCTCGTAAAGGATTAGCAATGCTTGGCCCCCTAGCTCATTTATTGTTCATGGCTCCGCCACTGCGCGCATCAGCGCACGTGTTCGCCCCCTCTCTCTAAATATCGATCTCGCACTTGTGCTTTCCTTCATAGTCTCCCTCCACTCGGCCCCTCGCACCATCTTCTATCCCCCCACCGTATTTTGCTACATGTACAATCTAGCAGACTCCATGGTTGAACTTAAGCATAATGCACAATCCTCAAAACAACAATGGTTCTATTTTGTTCTAGAATCTTCCATATCATAACTGCCCAAACTTTTTTTCTAGTTGAATTGCCATTATTTGTTTTTTACATTATGCTTTACAACGCACAATTCCGTGAATCATAAAATAGATTAAGGGCTTCTTTGATTCAAAGGATTCTCAAAGGAATTTTGGAGGATTCTAATCATTAGGAATTTTTCCTATCTTGGTTGTTTGATTCGTAGGATTGTAAACCATATGAATTTTTCCATATGATTCATTTGCACTAGATTTCATAGGAAACATCCCATCACTCAAACCTCTTTGAAAGAATTCTGTGTTTTTTCTATGCACAATCAAACACTCATACAATCCTGTAGGATTCAAGACGACATTCCACTATAATCCCATGTTTTTCCTATTCCCGCGTTCTTAGCTTTTTTATGAAAACTATTTGATTTTGAGTGAGATGGACTATAAGAATTAAACGAAGGGCTACATCAGGCATATATGACTCAGAGCTTACATGCTATAGTGTGGTATTTATTCATAATTTGGTTGCAAAATCTGATGCGTGCAATGCACGTGTACCTTACTAGTACTTCGAGTATGTGCAAAACACGTAAATTAGAATACCAATGGCACGCTACAGAGTGTCTCTCTTACAGTTCATGAAGCCACGTGGCACATGTGTAGGCGTTGTCGCGACCTCCTTGCGTGGATTGATCACATTGACGTGCTGCTGGTTCCAGAGGAATGTACTCGTCCTCCCTGAGCCATACTGGCGGTACATGCACGAAGCGAAGATGTGCACGCATGCCATGCACGCACTCATTCCTCACACACAGACGCGGGTACATGGGCAGACGCAATTTCGTACCAAGATCCACCCCATGTGATAATTTGACGTGTGTAAAGTCGTTCACTTCATTGATGGTCAATTAATACAACACATGCAAATTGAGTGGACGTGAGGGCGGAAGAAAGACATTATTACTCCACTGCGCGCATGCGAGTAGTTAAATCGTGGGTTGCTAGTAGTACTTCCATTGGTCTCCTTCATATTTTTTGCCAATTTTTGACAGTAACATAATTTTTACGCATTTGAGTAGTGTAGTACTTGAAATTTATGTTCCGCTAAACTCATCGGGAGCCGTTTCGGGCCTCGAAACCAAAACCATCAATTAATCTTTACCTTGTTCCCATCACATTCGAAAGCCTGCTCACAGCTACTAGTAGTACGTACCAAACATGAACGTGTTCCCACTATGTAGGTATTAGTACTAGTGCTAGTACTTAGGTTATAAAAAGGGGAACTACCTAACCAAAAATCACTCTACCTTTCCTCCTCATAGGTGCTTCTTCTTCGTCCATCGTGGCCATGGCCGGTGAGCAGAGCACCAGGTCGAGAACTACTCATAACAAGGGAGCGGAAACCAAGGCTGCGGAAAAAAGAGAGGGCTTGTCGCCACGCAGAGACCTCGAAAGATTTCTCACGGGCAGGCGATGGCTCCCAGGAGCGCCCTAGCCGCGGAGGCGAACATGCCGAGCCGGCGGAGCTGGAGTCGTTATCCCTCGACGGCATGCCCGATCAGCTCAATAAGCAGAAGGAGTTCATCCAAGGCTTGATGGAGTTGCTGAAGGAGAGCCTCGACGACATGCCCGCTGAGCTCAATCAGCAGGGGCAGTTGACCATTGGCTTGGTGCTTCTGCTGAAGAAGAGCATTGCCTCGGAGAAGAAGGCGACCGGCGAAAATCCTGCGACTTCGGGAGGACAATGCGAAGCTCTGCCACGAGATCGACCTGTTGAAGGAGAAGAACGCCAGCTGGAAGAAGCTGCATGAGAATAGTAGTTCCTCGATGAAGATGCTGCAGGCCCTCACCATGGAACAGAAGGAAGAGTTGGCGAAGCTCCGCATCGAGCACCCGGCTGCTGTCAAGGTACGTAATATGGCCGTGGAACAGATAATGAAGGCTCGCATCGAGAAATGCCGCGTCATGGACACAATGATGAAGATGGCGGAGGAGACGCGCAAGGAGATGGAGGTCATGGAGGCGATGAAGAAGCAGTTACGACTCCGCGGTGAATTAGATCATTTGGGGTGATAATCTTCCTTCTTCTTTTGCTCCTGTGTTTCATCTTTTGCATCGGGTGTTTCGTTGCACGTGGCATGTTCTCTGCGAGGCATGAATAGAACAATGTTTTTTTGAGGGAATGAATAGAACAATGCTAACAATGAGATGACTAGCAAATTAGATCATTTTTTATCACCATATGGCACTGGGCTGCCGTGTTTCGTGCTCCTCCGTCGCAGTACTACTCCAGTGGAAAACTTGAGTATACCGCATGGTTCTTTGCTCCTCCTCGATCAGGTCGTCGGCGCATTTATACGAGCAGTCAAATCACAAGGCTCCGCCTTCCAGTAGTAATGAGCCATCAAATCACAATGGCCCTCGCCTCTCGTGAAACCGACCAAGCTAGACTGCCCCGCCCTCTAGCCTTTTTAAAAATGTCTACTTTTGTACAACAGTAGTATCGATGGATTGCGCCATGGAGCAAAACTTGAAATTAAAAAAAGGTGGTACATATAGAGAGCGCTCATCGCCAAATTATGCATATAGTACTATTAAAAAGGCTAGTCACAATAATGGTGTCCAGCACAACCCACCCCTCAAATTAAACTAAGAGGGTGCTTGGATATGTTTTAGTCCCATGACTAAAAGTAGTGGGACTAAAACATGCTAGCCTCACCCATGCTTGGATCCAAATACTAAAAAGGCTAAAATCAAGTTAATGAACATTTATTATCCTCCAAACCCTCCAATCCAGAAGTCGCCTGTGTTAAAGGAGAGGAGTTAAATGACTAGAGAGACGACTAATCCACATTTTAGTAGGGGTACCCCTGACTAAAAAAATTTAGTCTCAACACTAGTTTGAGACCCTCTTTAGTCAGGGGTGCTTGGAACTTTAGCCTCTTAAAGAGACTATTTTTAGTCAGACTAAAATAAGTCCCTTGGATCCAAGCACCCTCTAAGCATCCTGGAATTCTTTGATAAAACTAAGCACCCTGAAATTCTTTGACAACTAAACTGCTGGCTATATGATGTTGGCCATATATATTGTACGTATATAATGTGAAGAAACGAGTGGTAGTACTATACCAACTAAAAGATGAAATGTAAGAAATACTAGTATGTATGTACTGAAGAGTTAAAGTAACAAGAAGAAACATAACATAGTTCTGCTAGGGGCTCAGCACAACACACCCTTCAAATTAAATTAAGCACACCTGAAATTAAACTTTGCAACTATTCCGGTAGACACTGCATTAGAACCACCATGAGCAACGACACTGCCACCTTACTCTGAGTCCTCGTCCACATCCTCGACTTCGTCCTTGTCCCTCTTCCTCTTGGCCGATACTTCTTTGCTTGAACCGCACACTTGGTTGTTCCTCTTCATCCAACCCTTGTAGATATTGAAGCAAAGGTATCCATCCATTGTAGCGTAGTGGATGTGGTCTATATCTAGTACATTCCGCTGCCATGCATGACGATGAAACGTGTAATGAGGTTTCTCTAGTTTACCATACGAAGGATGAACCATGGCTCCTGCCAGGGTCAGCATTGAAGGCTGACGAGAGGACACCAGCCGATTCTTCTAGAGGTCGAAGGTGTTGCCTACAATGAGGCCTATCCGACGCAGGACTTCTTTGTCGTTACCAAAGTCTACAGTAACGAATTTCACTGTTTTGTCCTTGAGGAAGTTCTTAAAATCCTGGCACTCAACATCGGCATGGCATATGTGGTAGACCAAGCAAACGTTATGTACGCAAACCTGGATCACGGCGGGCTTCTTCCTCTCTTCGTCCTTTAGATCCTTCTCTCGTCCCAGGACTGTGGTGTAATCAACATCTAGCCCAGCGACCCACTCATCATCTGAGTTTTTGAACATGCGTCTGAAGCGAGAAAGGCATCCTTTCACCATCGCAGAAGAAAGGGTGTAGATGACGCCGAAATCATTGCCGGTGATGGTTCTAACCTTGTACTCACTGCCGATCTTGGAGATTTGGGACGCCATGGATTTGGGAGGAGGGTTAGGATTAGTGGAACTGCCGTAATGTGAATAGATGGGACGACTAGGAGCGAACCGCCATAGTATTGAAGGACGTGTAGGGACGAGTAGGAGCGCCAGTGTGCGAACGGCAGGGTAGTGGCTTTCCATTCTCCCATGATACGGGCTTCCGAGAGCCCTTGGATCTGAGATCGAACAGTTGCATGGCGTGATTCTAGACCTATGGGTGAATATCCTATCCTGGAGGGTTATTCAGCAAATTTTCAGCAACATAGCATGCGACCGTTTGATCTCAGATCCAAGGGCTGCCAACAACCCGTATCATGGTCGCGCCTACCACGACCGTCGCGTCGCTCGCGCGATCGCGCCCTTGGAGATTTAACATGGTGCGTTAGGCTATCTGATGTTGGCATGTCATACATGGTCATCACTTAGTCACTCATACTACAACAAGGTTGGCTATAGGTGTATTTTTTTACTCCTCTCTATCTCTTTCTTCATACTCAAGGAAGAAACGGTGGTAAGCGCGTGTATTTACTGCATTTACCAAGGAGTGACCTCTTCCAATGAAATGGTGTTGCTAAGTTTGCTTCATTTAATTAGCTAGAGACAAAAAAAATTCTTTTCACCTACGTACACGCGCATAGCACCATTTCTTCCTTGGGTCACCAAACTAGTCTCTCTCTTCTTGATTAACTTGCCACATCAGACTTTATGCCTATGTGGCAAGCTTAAGCACCTGTAGGAGCAAGTAAAAGTAAGTACAATAGTGCGATTTACATGGCATTTTTGCATATGTGGAGGAAAGAGAGGCAAGGAAAAAGTGGAGAAGTGGGCTCTCATGCAAGAGCCAGCCTCTACTACATGGTGGAGCATTGGGAGAGGCACCTGTATGGAGGTGGTCAGGAATCTGGGAGACTCACGCCGGTAGTAGAGCCGCAGTTAAAATGATAATGGCAAGTCAAATCACAGGGCCCCACCTGTCCAGCAGTAACCCGCTATCAAATCACACAGCCCTACGTTTGCAGCACCCTACTCCCTTGTCTTCTCGCGTCTCTGTCGAACTGACTAGGCGGAACTGCCCCACTGCCTACCGCGCAGGAAAAGCCCTGCCCTCGACTTTTAAATAGTATACAGTATACTAATTTTGTATCCATGGATTGCGCCCGCGCCATGGAGCAAAGCATCTAGAAAACGGAGGAGAGACGGTGGTCTTGCAATAGAGAAGAGGGAGAGGCGAGACGGTGGTTTTGGAATGGAGATGATGGAGAGGAGAGGAGGTGGTTTTGCAATGGAGAAGAGGGAGAGGAGCGTGCGGCAGTGATTTAGGATTGGACGAGAGGGCCGACGCGCTCTGACTGGATCAAAATAAAAATCAATTTACCCTCCAATTAAGAAAGCGAACCCACATTAATTAGTCTCCCTTTTATTCTGGGTCATAATTGACCATGATTTTCGCACATAAAATATATGTTATACATTGTATACAAGGCCACTATCAAAATTACAATTTGCAACTATACAAGGCCACTAACATTAATCGAGGCAAAATTGATGGCTTTGCCTCATACTAGCACCCGAGGACATTAATATCCCTTGTGTGCATGCAGGAGTGAGAAGGTTAGCTTGCATTCCCAACATTAATCAACCAATCAGGAGTAAGAGGGTTGGCTTGTTGTGCTTGGGAGAGAAAAACCACATTAATTAACACGACAATCAAGGTGACAAGCTAGCTTGCAACATTGACTTAAACATAGCATTGATTTTACCTTGGTACCTGTAATATGAGTTTGTGGCCTTGTATACAAAAATGGAGGGAGTATAATTTGAAAGTACATTCAGATACGAACCAAACGATACAATTTTTGGTGGCATGCATTCACATTTTGCTTGTCAAATACAGTACGTGGTCAAACTTTGACCCAAAATACGTGAAACAACAAAAAAATACTTCCAAGACCAACGCCGCTCTTCCGCTCTTCTCCTCTTAAACCACCGCCGCTCCTCTCCTGTTCCAATCTAAATGTAGCGCTGCTCCTCTCCTCTTCCATTTCAAAACCACTGCCCCTCATCTCCTGTTCCAGTCCAAAACCAGCATCGCTCCTCTCCCGTTCTAATCCAAAACCAAGGCTGCTCCTCTCCTCTTCCATTCAAAAACCACCGCTGGCGAGTGAAGGTGTTGTGGAGAAGTAGATCGATGGAGGAGTACAACCGATACGTGAGGATCGCAAATGGCGACCCTGTGAAGCTAGCTAGGATGTTGGAGATACAGTCTTGGTTTGACAACAAGGACCAATTAGCAGCGACGGCGACATCCATGGCCAAATATCTGCAACAGAGCGAAAAGGCGGCAATACTCCCTGAGGGAGTCGTGCCGGAGTACATAGAGCTGCTCCTCTAGGCCATGGAGCAAACAAATTCACCGAATCCGGCCGTGAGGGAGCGGTGGTGGGAGTATCGATCCCAGATGGAGCATCCACTAGAGATTGAAGGATCGAGCATCTACAGGGTGCCGTTTGTGAGGGTGTCCTACCATAGCCAGCCGGTGGAGTCTTTGTCAACCGAACCCAACTGCAAGAGGAGAAAAGTAGTAGGCCCGACGACACTTCCCCGCCATCGTCTCCCTCTCTGTTCACATTGTCTCAAGGGGCGGCTGTCTGCCGCCGAGGAATAGGAGGGGCCGCCCCCCAGCCCAATAGTCGGGCATGTTGTGAATTGTCAGGAGGAGCTTAGGGTTGTCAGTATTTGCAGGTTGTGAATTGTGTTTTGTGTTTTGTATTTTGAGAGTACTTCCTGATATGAATGTCTTTTGAATTTCAGATTTGCAGTATTGAGCATATAAAGTATTTTATGAATTCTAGAGATCTATTTTTAGCACTTAAAGAAATGTAGTTCCATAGGAGTATAAAAGTGTAGACAATGTGATTCTCAGAGAAGAAACTACAAGTTTCAGTTTCAGATAAGAAACTGCAAGTTCAGTTTTAGATAAGAAACTGCAACTTTCAGAGGCAGAGCATTTATATTAACATGGCCTTTTCAAACAGGGTTAACATCATGTTGGAAGATTTATTCATGGTCGAAAATGGAACTACCAGCCAGTTAACATCATGCTGATCAACATTCATGCATAGCACATCTTCATATAATGCACGGTCAAAATGCCCACACAATGTCGAGTGTGCGGAACACAGAGAAAACGAGGGACGAAGTTTTGGCAAGTGTTGGACGTGGTTTTGGGCTGCCCCGTCTAGGCTTTCATTTTTGACATGCGCAGCCCACGACCTCGGATGGGAGATCCATAGGCATGTTTGTATTTTCTTAGGGCCGTCATGTATCGACCGGCCTATGGACCTCCCATCCGAGGTTTTATTTTTGGCGGCCCAATTTATGTATTTTTTTGAAGAAAACACAGAGGTCTGTTCTATTTTTCTATATAAGAATAGGAATGCCAGGTCCAACTTATGTTTCCCTTCTAACTATATTATATATATATAAATTATTTTATATGTTGACTGTTTAGTTCACATACTCCCTCCTTTTCGGTTTATAGGGCTTATCTCATAATTTTAGTTTTTCCATTTTATAAGGCTCAATTTGGTTGTTTTCCATCACATGTTCAGATTCCAAGGTGCATTAAATCATTGCATGCAAGTATCAAGAGAAAATTGACCAATGCATGTACTTTATGCATGCATGCATTGCAATTTGTGCATTGATAAACATAATTTTTTGAGGAAAATAAGTGCATTAATTAGGTGCTTTTGCAAACTACAAAAAGTATTCCACCATTCATCATCTACCTTGGTTGGTGAGATTTTTGAATTGAGCCCTATAAACCGAAAAGGAGGGAGTAATTGGTAAATAGATCTCGCCGCCACCCCCCGCCTCTTGACTCCGGGCGTGCCTGCCCCCCTCAGCAAGTCCGCTCGTGCACCCCATGGAGTCGCTGGCCATATCCACAGGGGAATGGCTGGAAGACAAGCAAATGTACAAGATGCATCTCCCACATGTCTACAAAGCCTTCCTGCAGATGCTCCAGCCGCTCAACTCCATCGCGTCGGCGGTGCTGCGGGAGACTCGAGGGAGGAGATGGAGGAAGCGGGCGATGCGGATCCGTGACGACGCTCTCTCCTGGACCCAGTGCACGCGTGAATGGAGGGAAGCAGAGGAGGAAGCTACGAGGGAGGAAGCTAAGGAGGGACCGAATCCGTTCTCTCACTCGCGCAGGTATGCTCGGATGTGCAAGGATCATGTGGATTGGGAGCTGCTGAATCTAGCCCTGTGGATCTACTTCGAAGGAGATTTCTCGGAGAAGCACAGGATGCCCCACCCCAGTGAGCCGCCGATTGCGTTCGTTCGATGGGCGAAAGGAGAAGTGAATTCAGGAGATCCATGTCATGCTGCGAGATGGGAATGCTTGACTAGACTCCTGCCCACCAGCACGCCACCGGAGCCGGAGCAGGTGGATCCCCTACCTTACCTCTCCCCCAAACTTGCAGAAGATTGAAATTAGGCTTGCAATCTGCTTCAATTGAGCTGTCTGGTGGTTATTTCTGCTTCCTGAGAGACAACATCTGGCTGGAGGATGAGAAGGAACCAGGAACTCCGATGAATTTCCCCTATCACAATGGGGGGGAGCGCCGGTTGGGCAGTGGTACGGCCCACCTCCGCCCCAAATGGGGGCACAATCTGGGCAGGCTCCTATAATTGCCCAAGATCAATCTGCTGGTGGTTTTGACTCTCAGATCAGTGGGAAATCTCAAGGCAAGAATCAGCAAAAGAAGAGATGGGACATCCAGAAAACTGCTCATGCCCCTGCTTCGGGCCTTATGGAATACTCTGAGGTGATCTACTACAACTATGGGGAACCAGGGCATCATTTGGATAAATGTGTCAAGCCAAGAGTTGTTTTATCTGCAAAATGGTTACCCATAAAGTTGAGAATTGCCCTGTCAGAAGGAAAACACACAGTTCTGCTAGATATGTTGGAAGTGCTGCTCCAGGATTATGTCCACCATTGACAAAATTTTCTGTGACACAGAATTAGATAGTTTCTTTCCCCTTTCTAGTTGTAGAGCTCTGCCCGGATGTGGTAGTGACCACACTCCTTTGCTCTGGGACTCTGGTCTTAACCAAACTCCAAAGAGCAATAGTTTTAAATTTGAAAAGTGGTGGTTGCTTAGAGAAGATTTTACTGAGCTAGTCAGGAAAATCTGGAATGTGCCTACTGGGAGCAGCTGCCCCTAGAAAATTGGCAGATCAAAATCAGGAGATTTAGAAGAAGTACCAAAGGGTGGAACTCCAATGAGAAGCTAGTCTTAGAAGATGCAAAAGGCTTCTCCTCCTTGAGTTTGATTCTCTAGATATTAAGGCAGAAAGCATTGACCTCTCTGAGGCTGAGACTAATAGATTGAACTTTGTCCATGGAGAGCTCAAGAAAATTTGGCTTCAAGAAGAAATCAAAGACAAACAAAGGTCTAGAGATAGGAACATTAAGGTGGGTGATAGAAATACTGCTTACTTCCATGCAGTAGCTAACCAGAGGAGGAGGAAAACCCTCATTCACTCCCTTGATGGCCCTAATGGCCCTGTTACTGAGGTAGATGAGATGCTAAAAGTGGCTAGTGACTTCTACAAAGACCTGTTTAAGAAAGAAAACCCTTCTGGGTTCTCTCTACAAAACAATTTTTTCTCTGCTTCTGAAAAAGTCTCTCCTGCTGAAAATGAGCTGCTAGAAGCCCCTTTTTCAGAGACAGAGGTGAAGGAAGCCATTTTTAGCTCTTATCCTGATGGGGCTCCTGGTCCTGATGGGATTCCCTTCTTGTTTTACCAGCATTTTTGGGACTTGGTGAAAAATGATCTCTTAGATCTTTTCCAAGCCTTTCATAGAGGAGAGTTGGATCCAGCAACTTACTCATGGGGGTCTGTTGGGGTCAAGTTAAATAACTATGAAAGTGATTCTTTCCTTGCTGGTAAAGGCCTTAGGCAAGGTGATCCCATCTCCCCGCTTTTGTTTAATTTAGTAGTGGACGTTCTTACTAAAATGCTGAGCAAAGCTGCTAATCATAGTCTGATTGCAGGGCTCTGTCCGGAGGTCTGCCCTGGTGGCATCATCTGCCTTCAATATGCAGATGATACCATCCTTTTCTTAGACAATGACTCCACACATGCTAGCAATCTGAAAATTGTTCTAACCTGGTTTGAACAAGTCTCAGGCATGAGATTCAACTACTCTAAAAGTGAAGTCATCCCTATCAACATGGATGATCAGGAGTTAGCTGACTTCCTCTCTATTCTAGTATGTAATAAAGGTAACTTCCCCATTAAGTACCTAGGTATCCCTCTCCACTATGATAAACTGAGGAGAGAGGATATCCAACCCTTCTAGATAAAATCATTAAAAGGATTGCTGGGTGGAGGGGCAAACTACTCTCTTACAGAGGTAGATTGATCCTCATACAAGCTTGTTTGGCTAGCATTCCAGTGTATCTCCTCTCCTTCTTCAAGTTCCCTAAATGGGAATTGAACCTCATCAATTCTCAGATGTCTCATTGCTTGTGGAATGATTTTGAGGGAAATAGGAAGCTACACCTTGCTAATTGGGCCCTAGTCTCTATGAAAAAAGATTTTGAAGGCCTAGGTATACCTAACCTCCAAGAAATTAACATCTGTCCTCTAGGGTCTTGGATTAAAAGATTCTATGAGGAAGACATAAAACCCTGGAAGCTTCTTATTGCCCATAAATACCTGGGAAATAAACCTAATATTTTTGTACCTTCCTCCAACCCTAAGACCTCTAGATTCTGGAAAGGATTAAAATCTATTATACATGCTGTGAAATTTGGCTACAAATGGAACATAGGGGATGGGAGCAGAACCAGGTTCTGGGAAGATACTTGGTTTGGCACATCCCCCCTAGCAGTCCAATTTTGGCCTATTTACTCTGTCCGCAATGAGCTTAACAAAAGTGTCAATGAAGTTTGGGACGGCCAATGCCTAAAACTCTCTTTTATAAGGAACTTTAGTGATAGTCTCATGGAACAATGGTTCCAGTTGGAGGAAATTGCCAAAAGCATTACCTTTACTGCCGACCCGGATGCCCTGATTTGGCAGCTGGACAATAAAGGGAAGTATTCCTCCAGCTCCCTCTATCATGTTATCAACTTTAGAGGGGTTCAACCCGTGTTTATCCATGTTGTCTGGAAATTGAGAGTTCCCCCTAAAATTCATGTATTTCTCTGGCTTCTCTCCAAAAACAAATTGATGACTAGCGATAACCTTAGGAAGAGATACATCATCAAACCCCTTGATTGTGTTTACTGCTTGGAACAAGAGTCTTGTTCTCACCTTGTTTTTGAATTTATAGTTGCTAAACATCTCTGGGCCCACATTGAGGAATATTTCTCTAGTCAGATTGGCTCATCCTTCGAATCTGTCGCCAGATTCTGGATTGCTACCAAAAAGTGCTTAGTTTTAAACACTGTTAGCTCAACTGTCCTTTGGTGCCTCTGGAAATATAGAAATGTTATGATTTTTAGTAACGCCTCCTGGATTTCCATTCCGCAGGTCTTGAGGTTGATCGGGAACATGGTGAGGAACTGGGCGATTCTCTCCTCCGGATCGGACAAGGACAAGTTGATGAGCTTCGTGGAAACCCGAACAATATCCCTCCAGAAACCGTTGGTGATCACTTGTGGCTGAACAAGGCTCGACCTGCTCTGGGGCTGGACCCGTGGGCTCGTCTCAAGATCTCTAATGAAGATGATGGGCACCTGGCGCCGAAAAAGAGGGACATCCACCATGCTACGCCTTCCAGCCCGGTGTCTCCGATTGCTTACTGGTCGCCGCAAGCTGACACGGCCCCTCGGCTGAAGACCATGAAGGCTTCGCTCGACCCTCCTTGTGTCATTTGAGTGCTCTATCCACTCTGACTTTGGCACAGCTCGGGTGATTTGTGTTATTCAGAGACCTTGTTCATCCACCCCCCTAGTTTGTAGCTTTTCTACCTTTGCTTTTGAACTGCTCTTTGAGCTGCTGTATCAGAATATGTTGTGGTTTCATTCTCAGCAATGGAACCAGGGCGATGCTCCCTGTTTTTCTAAAAAAAATTATTTTATATGTTATTATATATTATTTTTATTGTCATCATATATTTAACAGATACTTACATATGTAAGAAAACAATATCCCACATCTTATTAACTTATAAAAACAATTTCTTAACAAATAAAATCCTGGATTGTTTTGGCACGAAAATCCTAGTGATTGTGTACAAAAGCTTGGTAAGATTTAAGGACGAATGTAATAATATCACTTATTATTTAAATATATTTATAACAAAATGCTCAGCCCCTTTTTATTTTTTTGATAACATTGCTGGCCCAACCCAACATTATAATTAGAACCAGCCCAGCAAAATCATGTATTTCGAGAAAGTGCAAATGGCCTGTAATTTTTTAGGAAATAAAATAAACGGGCCGCATGGACGATACATTATTTGTTCACCCAGCCCAGCTAATGGCTGTAATTCAAAGAAAGATCAAATTGACTGTAAATTCTACCGCGCAAAAAAAGACTGTAAATTCTGAAAAATGGGTTGAATACGTGCCACATTTTTGGAGGCTGAAATGTGGGCCAATAGGTCGAAGCCAATGCAAGTCGTTGTCAATTTAGTCAACAAATGATTCTGACATGTTAGCCGTTGGATTTACATCCAACGACCGGCATCCATCTTCAATCTCTCGTCTTCTTCCTCCAGCGCCGCCGGGACCACCTCCCGCCTCCTGCTGCTAGCAGCTCTGCTTAGCACGCTTCGCTATGAAGCGCTACTCCACTGTTGGCCAGGCCATCCCTCCACCCCTCCACACCTCATGTTCTTCTCCACCGACTGCCGAACCACACCACACTAGAACCAGTTAACCCTCGTACACCTCTCTGTCTGCGACTCTACTCCCGCTTCTTCCCATCTCCGGCTCGTTACTGTTCGGGGCCTCGCCGTCGTCCACCACCTTGGATGCGCTCAGCGCGGCGTGGACAACGTGGTCAACAAATGACACCATCGGAAGTAGACTGTGCGTGGAGAGGCTGACAGCTGGGTCCACGGCCGCACACAAGGAAATGCCTTCTTATTACACGCAAAATAATGATTCCTCCATCTGACATCTGGGACCCATCGGAAGGGCCTCCGTATTTTGCGAAATAAAGTGCCCCCCGCTGACATGTCGGACCCACCAGCTATCTTCGCACGCAAGGAAGTGCCTCCTTATTACGCACAAAAAATGAATATTCCCCCTGCCAGCTGGAACCCAGCATAGTGGAAGGCTGACTTGTGGGCCTACCAAGTTGACGGGGACGGAGGGCTTTGTCAACTTAGTCAATATGAACGATTCTAGCTCCTGTTACCGTATGATGTTCATCCAAGGGCCGTAGTGCTTCTTCAACCTCTGGTCTTCTTGCTCCAGCCGCCCAAACCAGCGCCGGTCGTGCCGCGTGCTCCTGCCTCCCGTGGCCGACTGTGATGCCGCAGAGGCCTCACCGCCCCCTACTACTCCCACCGCTGGCCAGGCCATCCCTCTACTCACCCACACTCCCTGTTATTCTGCGGCGATAGCAGCGTCACACCGCAGCCGAACTAGTGAACCCTTGTACTCCTCTTCACGTAGGCATCCACTGCTGTGTCTTCCCCGGCTCCGAGTCATCCTCTTCCTAGTTCTCGCTGTCATCCACCGCCCTGGTGCTCTCGGCACGGCGTGATCTACGTGGTCAAGGAACGGCTTCCATCGGACATGGACTGTACGTGGAGAGGCTGACAGCTGGGTCCACGACCGCAACAAGGAAGTGCCTCCTTATTACGTGGAAAATAATTATTCCTCCACCTGACAGCGGGGACCCACCGGACGGGCCACCAGTATTTTGTGAAAAATATCATTTCATCCTGACTGCTGGGACCCACCGGACGGGCCACCGTATTTCGCGAAAAAAACGTCCCCCCCCCCCCGCTGTCAGCTCGGACCCACCGGAAGTGCCTCCTTATTATGCACAAAAAATGAATACTCCCCCGGCTAGCTGGGACCCACCTTGCTGGGAGGATGACTTGTGGGTCGACTAAGTTGACGGGGACGAAGGGCTTTGTCAACTTAGTCAATATGAATGATTCTAGCTCCAGTGACCGTACGATGTCCATCCAGCGGCCGTAGTGCTTCTTCAACCTCTGGTCTTCTTGCTCCAGCCGCCCAAAGCAGCGCCGGTCGTACCGCATGCTCCTGCCTCCCGTGGCCGGCTGTGCTGCTGCAGAGGCCTCACCGCCCCCTACTATCCCATAGCTGTCCAGGCCCTACGGCGACGGCAGCCACACACCGCAGCCGAACCAGTGAACCCTCGTAGTCCTCTCCGCACTTGCTTCCACTTTCGCGTCGTCCCCTTCCTAGGCCTCGCCGTCGTCCACCACCATGGTGCTCTCCGTGCGGCGTGGTCAACGTGGTCAAGGAACGGCTTCCATCGGAAGAGTACTGTACATGGAGAGGCTGATAGCTGGGTCCACGGCCACAACCCAATTTTTTTGTGATTTTCCAAGTAAGTTGCTTTGTCATGCCTGTTGGGCTGCAAATCTTTCAAGACGAGGAGAGCCTTTAATTCGGCTGGCCGAGAAAATGGCCCATCAGTAATGAGAAATGGGTTGTACATTTTTAAAACACTCAAACCGGCAATTAGTTTCAAATATCTTTTTTTTTCATTTCAAGATTTTACATTACATTAATTTTTATGCGTGGAGAATTTGTTGGATTTTATATTGATATACATTTATTTTTAAAATCAGTTTGAATGTGAGTCGAAATTTCAGGATTAAAAACAGTTCGGACCGCACCGAAATATGCAAAAAATCGTATAATTTGTTAACCGTTGCCACAATATGGGCTGTAATGCTAACAAAGAGAATATGGGCTCCAAAAAAGCATTAAGAATGAGCAAATGGGCTGTAAATTATTAGAAATAATGGCAGATGGGATGTATGCTGTTTTCCACATATTTGAGGCTTTCCTAAAAAGAAGGTTGACGCACAAGCACTGACTGTTGGATGTCCATCCAACGGCCGTCATGCTTCTTCAATCTCTACTCTTCCTGCTCCAGCCGCTTAAACAAGCGTCGGCGGGACTGCCTGCTCCCTCCTTCTCGCGGCCGGCTGTGCTGCCGCGCAGGCCTCACCGCCCGACCGTACTCCCATCGCTGTCCTAGCCATCCCTCTACTCACCCACACCTGCTATTATTCTCCGGCGATGGCAGACGAACCAGTAAACCCTTGTACAGTCGTACTCCCCTCCGTGTGGGAAACAACTGCCGAGTCTTCCCTGCCTCCGTGTCGTCCCCTTCCTAGGCCTCACTGTCATCCACCGCCCTGGTGCTCTCGGCACGGCGTGATCTACGTGGTCAAGGAACGGCTTCCATCGGACATGGACTGTATGTGGAGAGGCTGACAGCTGGGTCCACGACCGCAGCAAGGAAGTGCCTCCTTATTACGTGGAAAATAATTATTCCTCCACCTGACAGCGGGGACCCACCGGACGGGCCACCAGTATTTTGTGAAAAATATCGTTTCATCCTGACTGCTGAGACCCACCGGACAGGCCACCGTATTTCGCGAAAAAAATGTTCCCCCCGCTGTCAGCTCGGACCCACCGGAAGTGCCTCCTTATTATGCACAAAAAAATGAATACTCCCCCGGCTAGCTGGGACCCACCTTGCTGGGAGGATGACTTGTGGGTCGACTAAGTTGACGGGGACGAAGGGCTTTGTCAACTTAGTCAATATGAATGATTCTAGCTCTAGTGACCGTACGATGTCCATCCAACGGCCGTAGTGCTTCTTCAACCTCTGGTCTTCTTGCTCCAGCCGCCCAAAGCAGCACCAGTCGTGCCGCATGCTCCTGCCTCCCGTGGCTGGCTGTGCTGCTGCAGAGGCCTCACCGCCCCCTACTATTCCCACCGCTGTCCAGGCCCTACGGCGATGGCAGCCTCACACCGCAGCCGAACCAGTGAACCCTCGTAGTCCTCTCCGCACTGACTTCCACTTCCGCATCGTCCCCTTCCCAGGCCTCGCCGTCGTCCACCACCATGGTGCTCTCCGCGCGGCGTGGTCAACGTGGTTAAGGAACGACTTCCATCGGAAGAGTACTGTACGTGGAGAGGCTGACAGCTGGGTCCACGGCCACAACCCAGTTTTTTGTGATTTTCCAAGTAAGTCGCTTTGTCATGCCTGTTGGGCTGCAAATCTTTCAAGACAGGGAGAGCTTTCATTCGGCTGGCCGAGAAAATGGCCCATCAATAATGAGAAATGGGTTGTACATTTTTAAAACACTCAAACCGGCAATTAGTTTCAAATATCTTTTTTTTCATTTCAAGATTTTAAATTACATTAATTTTTATGCGTGGAGAATTTGTTGGATTTTATATTGATATACATTTATTTTTAAAATCAGTTTGAATGTGAGTCGAAATTTTGGGATTAAAAACAGTTTGGACCGCACCGAAATATGCAAAATTTCGTATAATTTGTTAACCGTTGCCACAATATGGGTTGTAATGCTAACAAAAAGAATATGGGCTCCAAAAAAAACCTTAAGAATTAGCAAATGGGCTGTAAATTATTAGAAATAATGGCAGATGGGATGTATGCTGTTTTACACAGATTTGAGGCTTTCCTAAAAAGAAGGTTGATGCACATTCACTAAGTGTTGGATGTCCATCCAACGGCCATCATGCTTCTTCAATCTCTGCTCTTCCTGCTCCAGCCGCTCAAACAAGTGCCGGCTGGACTGCCTGCTCCCTCCTTCTCGCGACCGGCTGTGCTGCCGCGCAGGCCTCACCGCTCGACCGTACTCCCATTGCTGGCCTAGCCATCCCTCTACTCACCCACACCTGCTATTATTCTCCGGCGACGGCAGACGAACAAGTAAACCCTCGTACAATCGTACTCCCCTCCGCGTGGGAAAAACCTGCCGAGTCTTCCCTGCCTCTGTGTCGTCCCCTTCCTAGGCCTCGCTGTCGTCCACCGCCCTGGTGCTCTCGGCACGGCGTTGTCAACGTGGTCAAGGAACGACTTCCATCGGACGTGGACTGTACGTGGAGAGGCTGACAGCTGGGTCCACGACCGCAGCAAGGAAGTGCCTCCTTATTACACAGAAAATAATTATTCCTCCACCTGACAGCGGGGACCCACCGGACGGGCCACCAGTATTTTGCGAAAAATATCGTTTCATCCTGACTGCTAGGACCCACCAGACGGGCCATCGTATTTCGCGAAAAAAACGTTCCCCCGCTATCAGCTGGGACCCACCGGAAGTGCCTCCTTATTACGCACAAAAAAATGAATACTCCCCCGGCTAGCTGGGACCCACCTTGCTGGGAGGATGACTTGTGGGTCTACTAAGTTGACGGGGACGAAGGGCTTTGTCAACTTAGTCAATATGAATGATTCTAGCTCTAGTGACCGTATGATGTCCATCCAACGGCCGTAGTGCTTCTTCAACCTCTGGTCTTCTTGCTCCAGCCGCCCAAAGCAGCGCCGGTCGTACCGCATGCTCCTGCCTCCCGTGGCCGGCTGTGCTGCTGCAGAGGACTCACCGCCCCCTACTATTCCTACAGCTGTCCAGGCCCTACGGTGACGGCAACCTCACACCGCAGCCGAACCAGTGAACCCTCGTAGTCCTCTCCGCACTGGCTTCCACTTCCGCGTCGTCCCCTTCCTAGGCCTCGCCGTCGTCCACCACCATGGTGCTCTCCGTGCGGCATGGTCAACGTGGTCAAGGAATGACTTCCATCAAAAGAGTACTGTACGTGGAGAGGCTAACAGCTGGGTCCACGGCCACAGCCCAGTTTTTTGTGATTTTCCAAGTAAATCGCTTTGTCATGCCTGTTGGGCTGCAAATCTTTCAAGACAAGGAGAGCTTTCATTCGGCTAGCCGAGAAAATGGCCCATCATTAATGAGAAATGGGTTGTACATTTTCAAAACACTCAAACCGGCAATTAGTTTCAAATATCTTTTTTTTTCATTTCAAGATTTTAAATTACATTAATTTTTATGCGTGGAGAATTTGTTGGATTTTATATTGATATACATTTATTTTTAAAATCAGTTTGAATGTGAGTCAAAATTTCGGGATTAAAAACAGTTCAGACCGCACCGAAATATGTAAAATTTCGTATAATTTGTTAACCGTTGCCACAATATGGGCTGTAATGCTCACAAAAAGAATATGGGCTCCAAAAAAAACCTTAAGAATTAGCAAATGGGCTGTAAATTATTAGAAATAATGGCAGATGGGATGTATGCTGTTTTCCACAGATTTGAGGCTTTCCTAAAAAGAAGGTTGACGCACAAGCACTGACTGTTGGATGTCCATCCAATGGCCGTCATGCTTCTTCAATCTCTGCTCTTCCTGCTCCAGCCGCTCAAACAAGTGCCGGCGAGACTGCCTGCTCCTTCCTTCTCGCGGCCGGCTGTGCTGCCGCGCAGGCCTCACCGCCCGACCGTACTCCCATCGCTGGCCTAGCCATCCCTCTACTCACCCACACCTGCTATTATTCTCTGGCGACGGCAGACGAACCAGTAAACCCTCGTACAGTCGTACTCCCCTCCGCGTGGGAAACAACTGCCGAGTCTTCCCTGCCTCCGTGTCATCCCCTTCCTAGGCCTCGCTATCGTCCACCGCCCTGGTGCTCTCGACACGGCGTGGTCAATGTGGTCAAGGAACGACTTCCATCGGACATGGACTGTACGTGGAGAGGCTGACAGCTGGGTCCACGACTGCAGCAAGGAAGTGGCTCCTTATTACGCGGAAAATAATGATTCCTCCACCTGACAGCTGGGACCCACCGGACGGGCCACTGTATTTCGCGAAAAAAAACATTCCCCCTGACTGCTGGGACCCACCAGCTACATCTTCGCACGCAAGGAAGTGCGTTCGGGCAAAAAAAAATGATTCGCCCCCTAACTGCTGGGACCGACTAGCTACATCTTCGCAGGCAAGGAAGTGCCTGACAGTCGGGACCCACCTAGTCGAAGCGTACGTAGCGTTGTCATTCTGGTCGCGAATGTGTACGTACATACTGGTCGATGTAGAGGTGCGCACGTGTTGTAGTAGGAGGCGCGCACGTGTCGTAGTAGAGGCGCACACGTAGCATTTACACGTACGTACAGCGGCCAAGGTGCAAGAAAGAAAATACGGCCACGTATGTGTACATACGGGCGGGGTCTCGAACGCCTACTCGCGCATACGAATGGCCAGGGCTCATGTACATGGCTGGGTCGGAACGGAGAAACATCATCGTCGTCGTGTTCATGGGGAGGCAACGGAATGCGTCATGTTCATGGGGAGGCAACGGAATGCGTCGTGTTCATCGGGAGGGATTGGACGGAACAGGCGATGGAAACGAGGCCTGGCGTACCGCAGAACGGAGGAAACGGCCTTGTGTTCGACCGGCCACATTCGAAACGGGATCCTGTTCATCGGGAGGGGTCTGGTGTACCGCAAAACAGAGGAAACGGACCTCCTACGGTCGAAACGGGGGTCTTGTTGATCGGGAGGGTTGTGGCGTACCGCAAAACGGAGGAAACAGACTTGTGTTGGAGCGCTACGGTCAAAACAGGGGGTCCTGTTCATCGGGAGGGGTGTGGCGTACCGCAAAACAGGACTCATGGGATATTGTTCATCTCCACCTTCGACCTCCTCCAGCCTCCACGGGCTCATGTTAATCCAGCCTCCACCGTGCGCTACTCCACCGGCTACTGTTCAACCACCCCTCCACCGTCTACTG
>NC_057797.1:347400036-347417416 GCF_018294505.1 Triticum aestivum | reverse complement strand
CCCCCCGCAACGCTCACTGTTCATCCCATCGATCGGCTTCAGTTAGCAGTAGTAGCGAAGAAATTGCTCGATCGAGTTTAGTTAACAGCCATCGATCGATCGCTCGGGTTCAGTAACGCGTAGCCTGCAGTGCAATCGCTCGGGTTCAGTTAGAGCCCAACGCCTCGCTCGGGTTCAGTTAGAGCCAACGCCACGCACACACGCGCGTACGTGTACGAGAGAAACGTGCATCGCTCGGCCCCGACCTCCCACCGTAACCGGGAACTCCCCGAAATTTTCTCGCCGTATCTTCTACCATGGTTTGTTCCGTCATGGACGGCCCAAAGAATGTCATGCAGCTGCGTCTCCGGCCCGCCCAGGACGAAAAGCCCATTTTCTGTCTTGATTTTTTGTCATAGAAGTAGGATCCCACCACATCTATGATGATACCGGGTTTTGTCACAATTATCGTCATAGAAGTGTCATATGTATGAAAGAATTTTTTTTCGTTCGGCCCAAAATGTCACAGATGTGTCTTTTTTTTGTAGTGTACCTCCTCAACTTTGGAAAAGGTAGCTTGTTATTGTTTAGGGATTTCTATTTTCATGCCCCTTATTGCTTAGTCCTCCTCAGTTTTTCCCATGCTCTTTGGCAGTTCTCACATTTCCCCTCCACCACACGGCCCACCCTCACAAAAGCCCAAACGGGGGTTTGCTGTTGGGTCAAAGGCATTGACCATTACTTGGCGCGATTACTGATGCGTGGTACACTCCTATCAACTACTGCCTACTCGTAGATGGTGGAAAGTCTTTCCTAAGTTTGGCCTGAATATTGGTTTGGTGGATGAACATGGGACAAGCAAAGTAAAAATTTTGAAACAAAAACATTTTCTACAAATGGATTTCAAGGCATGTGCACATGAAAATGGCCACACACATGGCATAATTCATGATAACATACCCAACTTTTTCCCAACTCTTGGCTTTATCATTGTGCACAATGTTTCCATAGGAATTTGGAATTATTTTGTAATAAATAATACATTTATCATTTTCCAAGTCCTAGAAAAGACTTTTTGTGAAGGAAGTGCCTAAAATAATTATGAAATTGGCGCCATTTCATTTTTCATCAAAAGTAGGCCACATTGGATGGAAAATTACCAAGTTTCTGTAATTTTAGAGTATCATTGCTATACTCCATCCATTTAGTTGAGTTTTAGTGAATTATTAGAAATCGCCCAAATTTGAACTACAAGTGTGATGTAGTTTCGTCCCGAAAATTGTCTAAAAGGATGTTATGCTCTGATACTGATGGTGGATGAACTTAGGACAAGGAAAGTAGTAATTCCAAACCATTTTGTATGAATAGTCGACACTACAAGTTTGACCACATTTTGAAAAAAGCAAAGAAAATGGAAAAATGTCTCAAAAATGAAATGCCTTTGCATTGAGCCATCAAATGTGCACTAGTTTGTGGAAAAAATACTAAACTTGCAATATGACAAGTTTGAAAAAACCCTTCACAAAATGGCCTATCTAGTATGAACTTGTGTGGATTTCAATGCATCTGCAAATGAAAATGGCCACATACATGGCGTAATCCATGATAACATGCCCAACTTTGGCACAACTCTTGGTTTTATCATTGTGTATAATGTTTCCATAGGAATTTGCAACTATTTTGTAATAAAAAATAGATTTATCATTTTCCAAGTCCCAAAAAAGACTTTTTTTGTCAAGGAAGTTCCTAAAATAATTATGTAATTGGTGCCATTTCATTTTTCATAAAAAGTAGGCCACACTGGATGACAAATTAGCAAGTTTCAGTAATTTCAGAGTATTATTGCTATATTCCATCCATTTAGTTGAGTTTTAGTGAATTATCAAAAAATGCCTAAAATGGTTTTATCTTCTATTGTTGATGGTTGATGAACTTGGGACAAGGAAAGTATGAATCCCAAACCATTTCAAAATGAAGTCGTCCTCCGCTGAAGCTCATCTTCCTCACCCAAATAAGGCTTCAAATCTGCAATGTTAAAAGTGGGACTAACCCCAAAATCTGCAGGCAGCTCAAGTTTATATGCACTATCATTTAATTTCTCCAACACCTTAAAAGGACCATTAGCACATGGCATTAGCTTTGATTTGCGCAAATCAGGAAATCCATCCTTACGCAAATGTAACCAAACAAGATCTCCAGGTGCAAACACAGCATGTTTTCTACCCTTATCTCCAGCAAGTTTATATTTAGCATTCATATGCTCAATGTTTTCCTTAGTTAACTCATGCATTTTTAAGATCAATTCAGCATATTGTTTAGCATCAAAATTAACCTTCCCCGAAGATGGAAGAGGCAACAAATCAATAGGTGCACGAGGTAGGAAACCATACACACAATTTCAATAGGGCATATCATAGTAGTAGAATGCAGCGACCGATTATAAGCAAATTCTATATGAGGCAAGCATTCTTCCCACATTTTCTTGTTATTCTTCAAAACAGCCCTAAGCATGGTATACAATGTTCTATTGACTACTTCAGTTTGTCCATTAGTTTGGGGATGACATGTAGTACTAAAAAGCAGTTCAGTCCCCAACTTAGCGCATAAACATCTCCAAAACTGGCTAAGAAACTTAGTATCATGATCTAAAACAATTGTATTTGGCACACCATGCAAGCAAATAATTTCACGAAAGAACAAATCAGCAACATTAGTAGCATCATCGCCTTTATGACATGCTATAAAATGTGCCATTCTGAAAAATCTATCCACGACAACAAATATACTATCCCTCCCCTTCTTTGTTCGAGGTAAACCTAAAAAAGTCCATATATATCCTCCCAAGGAACACTAGGTACAGGCAAAGGCATATATAAACCATGAGGATTGAGTCGTGACTTAGCTTTTTGACATGTAGTGTAGTGAGCTACAAAACGCTCAACATCCCGTCTCATCTTTGGCCAAAAGAAATGTGTAGCAAGTACATCCTCTGTCTTCTTCACACCAAAATGTCCCATTAATCCTCCTCCCTGCGCCTCCGGCAACAACAAAAGACGAACGAAGCTAGCTGGAATGCATAGCTTGTTAGCACGGAACACAAATCCATCATTAATGATGAACTTGTTCCATGTTCTCCCTTATTTACAATTCTGCAATACAACTTTAAATTCAGCATCATGCACATATTGATCTTGGATGGTCTCCAAACCAAATATTTTAAAGTCAAGTTGTGAAAGCATAGTATAACGACGAGGCAATGCATCATTAACAACGTTTTCTTTACCATTCTTGTGTTTAATGACATAAGGGAAAGTCTCAATGAATTCAACCCATTTAGCATGTCTACAGTTCAGTTTTGCTTGACTTTTAATGTGTTTCAAAGATTCATGATCAGAATGTATAACAAATTCTTTGGGCCATAAATAATGTTGCCATGTTTCTAAGGTACGAACAAGAGCATATAATTCTTTATCATAAGTAGAATAGTTCAGACTAGGCCCACTTAATTTTTAAGAAAAGTATGCAACAGGTTCACCATCTTGTAATAACACACATCCTAATCCAATTCCACTAGCATCACATTCAAGCTCAAAAGTCTTATTAAAATCAGGAAGTTGGAGTAAAGGAGCGTGTGTCAACTTATCTTTCAACACCGTGAAGGCTTCTTCCCGTGCAGTACCCCAAACAAAAGGCACATCATTCTTTGTGAGCTCATTGAGAGGTGCAACAATGGTGCTAAAATCTCTCACAAAACGCCTATATAAACCAGCAGGACCAAGAAAACTCCTCACTTGTGTGACCATTTTGGGCTGCGGCCAACTCTCAATAGCTTCAAGCTTGGCTTTACCAACTTCAATTCCTTTTGGAGTAACAACATAGCCAGGAAAAGACACTCGGTCGGTGCAAAAGGTGCACATCCCAAGGTTACCAAACAAACATGCATCACGTAGAGTAATAAAAACAACACGTAAATTTTCCAAATGTTCTTCCAAAGATTTGCTATAAATCAGTATATCATCAAAATAGACTACCACAAATCGTCCAATGAAAGCACATAAAACTTCGTTCATTAATCTCATGAAAGTACTAGGTGTATTAGTTAACCCAAAAGGCATGACTAACCAATCATATAAACCAAACTTAATTTTAAATGCTGTTTTCCATTCATCTCCCAATTTCATACGAATTTGATGGTATCCACTACACTAATCAACTTTGGAGAATATTGTAGATCCACTCAATTCATCAAGCATATCATCTAGGATAACAGCAACAACATACACAATTCTCCGAGTAATAGGATGACGATAACGAATAGTAATATTATTAATGCCTCTACAATCAACACACAAGGACTAACGGATTCACGTATATAACCTTTGTCGAGAAGCTCCTAGACTTGATGCATAATCTCCTTCGTCTATTCTGGATTGGTACGGTATGGTGCATGGTTGGGTAGTGATGCACTGGGAATTAAGTCAATCTGATGCTCAATCCCTCGAATAGGTGGTAATCTCGGTGGCATGTCTTGTGGAAAGATGTCAGTGATCTCCTGCAAAATGTTAGTAACAGTAGGTGGCAAAGTGGAAGGCACATTCTCGAATGAAAATAATGCCTCTTTGCACACAAAAGCATAGCAAATAGATATGCTAAAATCTAGCTCCTCAATATCAGATTTGGTGGAAAATAAACATGCACTTTTCAATTTAATTTCAGAAGCAACACTAGATGGTTTATTATCAGGCTTCATTTGTTTCTCAAATTCTTTTGCCACAATATGATTTTCACTCTTATTTTTCTCCTATTTTGCTTTATTAGCTCTATTAATATCATCTTTCAAAATGGAATCAGGAGACGTAGGAAGCAAAGTAATATGTTTATCCTTATGAACAAGAGTATACTGATTGTTTCTACCATGGTGTACAGAATTTTTATCAAATTGCCATGGTCTACCAAGTATTAAGGAACATGCTTGCATAGGTACCACATCACAATCAACATAATCAACATATGTAGAGATACTAATATGCACACAAATAATACGTGTTACCTTAACCTTGCCGCTGTTGTTAAACCATTGGATGTAGTAAGGATGTGGATGTGGTCGTGTGGTGAGAGATAGCTTCTCCATCATCTCCATGCTAGCCAATTTGTTGCAGCTCCCTCCATCTATGATGACGCGAACAAAACGTTCCTTCACTACTCCCTTTGTATGGAACAGAATATGCCTCTGATTTTGCTCAGCTTGTGTGACCTGCACACTCAAAACACGTTGAGCAACTAAACATTCATACATGTCAGTGTCTTCAGGAGCCATGTATTGCATCTCATGACCAGAATCATCTCCACCGTGTTCTTCATGTGTAATAAGAGCCAAAGTCTCCTCATCATAGTCATTAGCGGACTCATACCGACTATCCTCAGTAGAAATCATCACACGTTGAGATTTGCATTCTCTCGCATAATGACCCCGTCCCTTACAATGACGACAAATAATATCACTTATGTGCCCTGTTGATGATATGCAAGAAGAAGAACTCTGTGCAGGCCCATCAGGTGTGCTCTTGGCAGATAGTGGTGGTTGTGCCTGCTTTCTTGTATCACGGCTGGAGGTGGCACCTGATGGAGGTGCTGGTGCAGTGCAAGTAGAGGATGCACGCGGTGTCCATGATGAAGGTCGACCTGCAGAAAAGTTAGTCCGCGCTAATGCCTGTCGATCCTGCACTTCACGTTCAGCTTTACAAGCAAGACTGAATAAACGAGTGATATTATTATACTCCTTATACTCTAGAATGGTCTGAAACTCTCTATTTAATCCACCCATCAAACGTGCAAGCATAGCTTCCTTCTCCTCAACAATACCACATCTAATCATGTTAGTTTGTAATTCATGCTAATATTCTTCTATAGAATTTTTTCCTTGTCTTAAGCGCTGCAATTTTTGAAGTAATTCACGGTGGAACCCAATGAGTACGCATATCAGTTTTCAAAGCAGCCCAAGTAGCTGGAATGGGATATAATCTACAATGTTCAGACCACCAAACACATGCAAAACTAGTGAAAGCACAAACAGCAGCAACAACACGTCTCTCCTCAGGATATTGTAAACATGTAAACCATTGTTCAGTTTCTAACTCCCACGTAAGATATATATCAGGAACATATCTACCCTCAAATGGTGGAATATTCAATTTTAGTTTAGGAAGATGGTGATGATCTCGTACCTCAAGTGGTGGTGCAACCCTATCATTGCGATGATATGCATGAGGACACCTTGGTGGTGGTGGTGCTGGTGGTTGCACGTAGTTCTGATTTTGATCAACCTCATCCTCGTAATGGTCCTCCACCTCTGCAGTAGTAGCAGGAGCTATAGAAGCATCAACAGTAGGTACACCGACACTAGAAGTTTGACCAGGCTCAAGGGGAACGTGCTATGCTCGTCCCAGTTGATTTGGAAGGCGATGTTGTTGTTGTTGTAGAGGTGCAAGAGGTGCAGCGGGTGGTGGTTGTGGAAGACGCGTGAGCAATTCATTAAACTTGCTATCGAGCTTTGTTTCGAACGCCTTCTCAATGCCATCTATCTTCTCCATGGCCTCTTCCAATCTGTTTAGCACATCTTCCACCTGTCCACTCATCATTTGCTGAAACTTATCATGAAGCTCCTTGTTCATCAAGTTCTCCCAGTCAATCTCATCGGTTTGTGATCCAGCCATGGTTAGCAGAAATAGAAACACACAAGAATATGATCCTATAGACTACTAACAAGTGGTGGGGTGGGTATCACAAATCCATCAAGTAAATCTCAAATTCTTACTAGTTCTTACCCAGCAGCACGTGGTGATCGGCAACCATTGCTGTCAAAACTCTCAAAGCTTGGGTAGAGCGATTACCAGGGAGAGTCAAATGCACGACATAGATGTATGTGGAACTGGGAAGGCTTGTAATATGGTAGCAAAAAGGGTCAGCAATAATCAATTCAGAGATGCAAACTTGAATAAACGCTCAACGATGGTACTGTGCTGGTCCTAGGCTAGACCGTTCTAGAGACGCTAGCCTAGAACACTAACAAAATCACGGTGCTGCAAGTAAATAAGGGAGGAGCACTCTCTGATTTTTTTTCCTTTTTTCACTTTTTTGCACTTTTTTCTTTTTTTCCTCCGCAACAATTTTTTTCGAAAAAGTCTACAAATGGTCTAAAAACTGCCTAGCCAGAATTTTCCAGACTTAGTTTTTTTAACTGAAACTATTTTTCTACTGGGGGTAGCACGAAATTTCGGGAGTCTTACTCTGTCACGACTCGGAGTATGGCGTGATCTGGAAATCCAAAACAGAGTAACAAAATACTGACCTCGGACTAGGACTGGTGGCGGAGATGAATCTGGTGGAACTCGGACTGGTGGCGGAGATGAATCTGGTGGAACTCGGACTGGTGGCGGATATATGATGCAGGTGGAGTTGAATTGGCGTGATGGCGGCGAATATGATGAGGACATCAATACAATTGTTACACCCACAGGCCCTGCTGCTATACATACTGGACCAATTACTAGAGCTCGCGCACGCCAACTAAATTACCAGGTACTTTCGTTTCTTGGTAATGATTCTAATGTTCATGAGAATATGATGCTGCCTAAATTGGATACATTTGTTTTGCTTACAAATAAAGGGCCTAGCTTGGAGAAGGATGAACATTGGAGCAAGAACAAGCATGGAGATGATGGCATGCGCAAGGGGAACAAGAACGGAGTTACAAGTGATGATTTCAGGACTTTGAAGCCACCATAATGGGCGCATGAAGCCTTGGACGAAATATACAAGATGCCACTTCATAAATTTCGTCCCGAGGTTATTATAGGTGCTGCGTCACCTTATTATTGGGCCAGGCCCATGTAATTTCGAAATACATAAGTATAGGCTATTTTTAGAGTCCGTATGTGTGGGGAGACAAGAGATAGGGTTGATTTCGGACCCCTCCACCAAGGGCCACGAAATTCCCCCCTCTTCCTCCATATATACAGCCCTTAGGGCATCGTTTAGACTTTGGGGGTTTTGTTTAGATTAAAAGTTCGCCATAGCTGCAACTTCGCGTACTTCGTTTGTGTTCAACGACCAGACAAAGGCGTCACAGAACCCCACCTTGATCAATAAAGCTTTCATCTTATATTTGCAATATCCAGATTGCAATCTCAGTTTCTTGCTTGTTCTTCGTTTGCTCGCAGGAAACAGACCCTCATGGTCAGGTTGATCGTGCTCCGGCGTGGTCGATAACCTCTAGGAGTTGGTTTAGCGATTACTAAGGCGCGACGTCCTCGCACGTTCGTAGTCGGATCGTCAAAGTCGACTTCGACCAAAGAGATATCCATCATCTCATCGAAAGACGGGACACCCCGCCTCTATCAAGTGGTATCAGATTTCCAGGTTGCTCGGTGAGATTGTACAGTTTTTTTGTAGTTTAGATCGAGTCTGTTTTTCATACCTACAGTCCACGAAAAAGCCAAAAAAAATTAGGGTTAGTTCATCATATCCGAACCAATCTGAGCCTTTGCATAATCTTTTTAGGGTTTTGCTTTGTTGAATTTGCGGTTGCATCGTCGTGTCTAGTTGCTGGTCTTAGAGTCTAGTCTTTTAGAGTTTTGAGTTCTAGTCATAAGTTGTCACGCCGTCGCCGCACCATCATCATCGCCCCTGCCATCTACCACCACCGCTTATCCGCCACCGCTTCGAATCCGTATCCATATACCACCACCGCTGTCATATACCACCACCGCTGCCATCTACCGCCATATATCCACCACCAATCCGAGTTCTTGTCATATTAGGTTTGTTTTCGAGATCCATCTAGTTTCCGATTCGTGTTTCCTTGCCGGAGTAGGTTTCGGAAAAAAAAGAGTCCGGAAACCACCCTCCGTTTAGGCCCAAAATTTTCGGAAAACGCACTTGACAAAAAAAATTCTGGCTATCCTAATTTTAGGTGTTTCTAAGCGTATTGAGACAGTCACCGTTATAGAAAGTTTTTTTTGACCCGTTTCCAGTTTTTGGGTCTAGGCAGTCGAAAAAATAAATTTGGTCGAAAAAATTTCGTGCCCATCCTGTCAGTTTGACCTGGGAAGAGTTTTGAGACACTCGCCATTATAGTGATTTTTCGCAAAAAAAAGCAGCGCAAAAAAAAAGAGCAGCGCAAAAAAAAGAGCGAAAAAAAAATTCCAGAGTGTGCTTTTCCCTTGTTTACGTGCAGCGCCGTGATTTTGTTAGTGTTCTAGGCTCGCGTCTCTAGCACGGTCTAGCCTAGGACCAGCACAGTACCGTCGTTGAGCGTTTATTCAACTTTGCATCTCTGAATTGATTATTGCTGACCCTTTTTGCTACCATATTATAAGCCTTCCCAGCTCCACATACATCTACGTCGTGCGTTTGACTCTCCCTGGTAATCGCTCTATCCAAGCTTTGAGAGTTTTGACTACAACGGTTGCCGATCACCACCTGCTGCTGGGTAAGAACTGGTAAGAATTTGAGGTTTGCTTGACGGGTCACCACCACCACTTCTTAGTAGTCTGTAGGATCATATTCTTGTGTGTTTCTATTTGCTGCTAACCATGGTAGGTTCACAAGCCGATGAGACTGATTGGGAGAACCTGACGAACAAACAGCTACATGATAAATTTCAGCAAATGATGAGTGGACAGGTGCAAGATGTGTTAAACAGATTTGAAGAGGCCATGGAGAAGATAGATGGCATGGAGAAGACGTTTGAAACAAAGCTCGATAACAAGTTTAATGAATTGCTCGCGTGTCTTCCACCACCACCACCCGCTGCACCTAACGCACCTCTCCAACAACAACAACAACAACAACGACTACCTCCACGTCGCGAAACAGACCTCCGCCGAGCGAGCCGTGTCCCTCTTGCGTTTGGCCAAACGGTTGGTGCTGCTGTTGATACTTCTGTGGCTCCTGCTGTTGATGCAGAGGATGATGAGTATGCGGGTGATTATGAGGATGAGGTTGATCAAAATCCGAAATACGTGCAGCCACCAGCACCACCACCAGCAGGTCGACCTCAGGTATATATTCGTAATGGTAGGCCTGCACCACCACCTCAGGTACGAGATGATGTCCATATTCCTAAACTGAAATTGAATATTCCACCATTTGAGGGTAGATATGTTCCTGATATATATCTTACTTGGGAGTTAGAAACTGAACAACGATTTACATGTTTACAATATCCTGAGGAGAGACGGGTTGCTGCTGCTGTTTGTGCTTTCACTAGTTTTGCATGTGTATGGTGGTATGAACATTGTAGATTATATCCTATTCCAACTACTTGGGCTGCTTTGAAAACTGCTATGCGTACGCGTTGGGTTCCACCATATTATCAACGTCAGTTGCTTCAAAAATTGCAGCATTTAAGACAAGGGAAAAATTTTGTAGAAGAATATTATCAGGAATTACAAACTAGCATGATTAGATGTGGTATTGTTGAGGAGAATGAAGCTATGCTTGCACGTTTTCTGGGTGGATTAAATAGAGAGATTCAGACCATTCTAGACTATAAGGAGTATACTAATATCACTCGTTTATTCAATCTTGCTTGTAAAGCTGAACGTGAAGTGCAGGATCGACAAGCATTGGCGCGAACTAACTTTTCTGCAGGCCGACCTTCATCATGGACACCGCGTGCATCTTCTACTTCAACTGCACCAGCACCTCAATCAGGTGCCTCCTCCAGTCGTGATACAAGAAAACAGGCACAACCACCATTATCTGCCAAGGGCGCACCTGCCGGGCCTGCACAGAGTTCTTCTTCCATGGCATCAACAGGGCACACAAGTGATATTATTTGTCGTCGTTGTAAGGGAGGAGGTCATTATGCGAGAGAATGCAAATCTCCGCGTGTGATGATTGCTACTGCGGATGGTGGATATGAGTCCGCTAGTGACTATGATGAGGAGACTTTGGCTCTTATTACACGTGAAGAACATGGTGGAGATGATTCTGATCATGAGACGCAATACATGGCTCCTGAAGACGCTGACAGGTATGAATGTTTAGTTGCTCAACGTGTTTTGAGTGTGCAGGTCACACAAGCTGAGCAAAATCAGAGGCACAATTTGTTCCATACCAAGGGAGTTGTGAAGGAACGTTCTGTGCGCGTCATCATAGACGGAGGTAGTTGCAACAACTTGGCTAGCATGGAGATGGTGGAGAAGCTATCTCTCACCACAAGACCACATCCACATCCTTACTACATCCAATGGTTCAACAACAGCGGCAAGGTTAAGGTAACACGTACTGTTCGTGTGCATTTTAGTATCTCTACATATGCTGATTATGTTGATTGTGATGTGGTACCTATGCAAGCATGTTCCTTATTACTTGGTAGACCATGGCAATTTGATAAAAACTCTATACACCATGGTAGAAACAATCACTATACTCTTGTTCATAAGGATAAAAATATTACTTTGCTTCCTATGACTCCTGATTCCATTTTGAAAGATGATATTAATAGAGCTAATAAAGCAAAACAGGAGAAGAATAAGAGTGAAAATCATATTGTGGCAAAAGAATTTGAGCAACAAATGAAGCCTAATAATAAACCATCTAGTGTTGCTTCTGAAATTAAATTGAAAAGTGCATGTTTATTTGCCACCAAATCTGATATTGATGAGCTAGATTTCAGCAAATCTGTTTGCTATGCTTTTGTGTGCAAAGAGGCATTATTTTCATTCGAGGACGTGCCTTCCTCTTTGCCTCCTGCTATCACTAAAATTTTGCAGGAGTTCGCTGACGTCTTTCCACAAGACGTGCCACCGGGATTACCGCCTATTCGAGGGATTGAGCATCAGATTGACTTAATTCCCGGTGCTTCACTGCCAAACCGTGCACCATACCGTACCAATCCAGAGGAGACGAAGGAGATTATGCGTCAAGTACAAGAGCTTCTCGACAAAGGTTATATACGCGAATCCCTTAGTCCTTGTGCTGTTCCTATTATTCTAGTGCCGAAAAAGGATGGTACATCACGTATGTGTGTTGATTGTAGAGGCATTAATAATATTACTATTCGTTATCGTCATCCTATTCCTAGGCTAGATGATATGCTTGATGAATTGAGTGGCTCTACAATATTCTCCAAAGTTGATTTGCATAGTGGATACCATCAAATTCGTATGAAATTGGGAGATGAATGGAAAACAGCATTTAAAACTAAGTTTGGATTATATGAGTGGTTAGTCATGCCTTTTGGGTTAACTAATGCACCTAGTACTTTCATGAGATTAATGAACAAAGTTTTACGTGCTTTCATTGGACGATTTGTGGTAGTTTACTTTGATGAAATATTGATTTATAGCAGATCTTTGGAAGAACATTTGGAACATTTACGTGCTGTTTTTATTGCTTTACGTGATGCACGTTTGTTTGGTAACCTTGGGAAGTGCACCTTTTGCACCGACCGAGTATCTTTTCTTGGCTATGTTGTTACTCCACAGGGAATTGAAGTTGATAAAGCCAAGATTGAAGCTATTGAGAGTTGGCCGCAGCCCAAAACGGTCACACACGTGAGGAGTTTTCTTGGCCTCGCTGGATTCTATAGGCGTTTTGTGAGAGATTTCAGCACCATTGCTGCACCTCTCAATGAGCTTACAAAGAAAGATGTGCCTTTTCTTTGGGGTACCGCACAGGAAGAAGCCTTCTCGGTATTGAAAGATAAGTTGACACATGCTCCTTTACTCCAACTTCCTGATTTTAATAAGACTTTTGAGCTTGAATGTGATGCTAGTGGAATTGGATTAGGAGGTGTGTTATTACAAGATGGCAAACCTGTTGCATACTTTTCTGAAAAAATGAGTGGGCCTAGTCTGAATTATTCTACTTATGATAAAGAATTATATGCTCTTGTTCGGACTTTAGAAACATGGCAACATTATATATGGCCCAAAGAATTTGTTATACATTCTGATCATGAATCTTTGAAACATATTAAAAGTCAAGCTAAACTGAATCATAGACATGCTAAATGGGTTGAATTCATTGAGACTTTCCCTTATGTCATTAAACACAAGAAGGGAAAAGAAAATGTTATTGCTGATGCATTGTCTCGTCGCTATACTATGCTTTCACAACTTGACTTCAAAATATTTGGTTTGGAGACCATCAAAGATCAATATGTGCATGATGCTGATTTTAAAGATGTAATGCAGAATTGCAAAGAAGGAAGAATGTGGAACAAGTTTGTCGTTAATGATGGATTTGTGTTTCGTGCTAACAAGCTATGCATTCCAGCTAGCTCCGTTCGTCTTTTGTTGTTGCAGGAGGCGCATGGAGGAGGATTAATGGGACACTTTGGCGTGAAGAAGACGGAGGACGTACTTGCTACACATTTCTTTTGGCCAAAGATGAGACGGGAGGTTGAGCGTTTTATTGCTCGCTGCACTACATGTCAAAAAGCTAAGTCACGACTCAATCCTCATGGTTTATATATGCCTTTGCCTGTACCTAGTGTTCCTTGGGAGGATATATCTATGGACTTTGTTTTAGGTTTACCTCGAACAAAGAAGGGGAGGGATAGCATATTTGTTGTCGTGGATAGATTCTCGAAAATGGCACACTTTATACCATGTCATAAAAGCGATGATGCTGTTAATGTTGCTGATTTGTTCTTTCGTGAAATTATTCGCTTGCATGGTGTGCCAAATACTATTGTTTCAGATCGTGATACTAAATTTCTTAGCCACTTTTGGAGATGTTTATGGGCTAAGTTGGGGACTAAACTGCTTTTTAGTAGTACTTGTCACCCCCAAACTGATGGCCAAACTGAAGTAGTCAATAGAACATTGTCTACTATGCTTAGGGCTGTTTTGAAGAGTAATAAGAAAATGTGGGAGGAATGCTTGCCTCATATTGAATTTGCTTATAATCGTTCATTGCATTCTACTACTAAGATGTGCCCTTTTGAAGTTGTGTATGGTTTCCTACCTCGTGCACCTATTGATTTGTTGCCTCTTCCATCTTCGGAGAAGGTTAATTTTGATGCTAAACAACATGCTGAATTGATTTTAAAAATGCATGAGTTAACAAAGGAAAACATTGAGCGTATGAATGCCAAATATAAACTTGCTGGAGATAAGGGTAGAAAACATGTTGTGTTTGCACCTGGAGATCTTGTTTGGTTACATTTGCGTAAGGATAGATTTCCTGATTTGCGCAAATCAAAGCTCATGCCACGGGCTGATGGTCCCTTTAAGGTGTTAGAGAAAATAAATGATAATGCATATAAACTGGAGCTGCCTGCAGATTTTGGGGTTAGTCCCACTTTTAACATTGCAGATTTGAAGCCTTATTTGGGTGAGGAAGATGAACTTCCGTCGAGGACGACTTCATTTCAAGAAGGGGAGGATGATGAGGACATCAATACAATTGTTACACCCACAGGCCCTGCTGCTATACATACTGGACCAATTACTAGAGCTCGCGCACGCCAACTAAATTACCAGGTACTTTCGTTTCTTGGTAATGATTCTAATGTTCATGAGAATATGATGCTACCTAAATTGGATACATTTGTTTTGCTTACAAATAAAGGGCCTAGCTTGGAGAAGGATGAACATTGGAGCAAGAACAAGCATGGAGATGATGGCATGCGCAAGGGGAACAAGAACGGAGTTACATGTGATGATTTCAGGACTTTGAAGCCACCATAATGGGCGCATGAAGCCTTGGACGAAATATACAAGATGCCACTTCATAAATTTCATCCCGAGGTTATTATAGGTGCTGCGTCACCTTATTATTGGGCCAGGCCGATGTAATTTCGAAATACATAAATATAGGCTATTTTTAGAGTCCGTATGTGTGGGGAAACAAGAGATAGGGTTGATTTCGGACCCCTCCACCAAGGGCCACGAAATTCCCCCCTCTTCCTCCATATATACAGCCCTTAGGGCATCGTTTAGACTTTGGGGGTTTTGTTTAGATTAAAAGTTCGCCATAGCTGCAACTTCGCGTACTTCGTTTGTGTTCAACGACCAGACAAAGGCGTCACAGAACCCCACCTTGATCAATAAAGCTTTCATCTTATATTCGCAATATCCAGATTGCAATCTCAGTTTCTTGCTTGTTCTTCGTTTGCTCGCAGGAAACAGACCCTCGTGGTCAGGTTGATCGTGCTCCGGCGTGGTCGATAACCTCTCGGAGTTGGTTTAGCGATTGCTAAGGCGCGACGTCCTCGCACGTTCGTAGTCGGATCATCAAAGTCGACTTCCACCAAAGCGATATCCATCATCTCATCGAAAGACGGGACACCCCGCCTCTATCAGAATATGTGGTGGCGTATATGGACTCGAATTGGTGGTGAATATGTGGTGGTGGTATATGGCAGTGGCGATGAAGGTGGTGCGGTGGTGGTATATGGCAGCAACGATGATGATGATGATGCGGTGGTGATATATGGCAGCGGCGACGTGACAACCTGTGAACAGAACTTGAAACTCTAAAGGACTAGACGCTAAGACCAGCAACTTGACACAATGAGGCAACTGCAAATTCAACAAAGCAAATACAAAAAAGATTATGCAAAGGCCCAGATTGGTTCGGATAGGATGAACTAACCCTAATTTTTTTTGGCTTTTTCATGGACTATAGGTATGAAGAACATACTCGATCTAAACTATGAAAAACTGTAAAATCTCACCGAGCAACCTGGAAATCTGATACCACTTGATAGAGGCAAAGGTGTCCCGTCTTTCAATGAGATGGTGGCTATCGTTTATGGTGTAGACTTTGATGATCCGACTACGAACGTACGAGGACGTCGCGCCTTAGCAATCGCTAAACCAACTCCGAGAGGTTATTGACCACGCTGGAGCACGATGAACCTCGCCACAAGGGTTAGTTTCCTGCGAGCAAACGAAGAACAAACAAGAATCTAAGATTGCAATCTGGATATTGTGAATATAAGAGGAAAACTTCATTAATGAAGTTGAGGTTCTGTGATGCCTTGGTCTGGTCGTTGAACACAAACGAAGTACGTGAAGTTGCAGCTATGTCGAACTTTTAATCTAAACAAAACCCAAAGTTTAACGATGCCCTAAGGGATGTATATATAGAGGAAGAGGGGGGAATTTCGTGGCCCTTGGAGGAGGGGTCGGAAACCAACCCTAACCCTGGTTTCCCCACACATACAGACTCTAAAAACAGCCTATACTTGACTATTTCGAAATTACATGGGCCTGGCCCAAAAATAAGGTGACGCAGCACCTTTAATAGCCTTTGGATGAAATTTGTGAAGTGGCATCTTGTATATTTCGTCCAAGCCTTCATGCACTCATTACGGTGGCTCCAATGTCCTGAAATCACCACATGAAACTCTGTTCTAGTTTCCCTTGCGCATGCCCTCATCTCCATGCTTGTTCTTGCTCCTATGTTCATCCTTCTCCAAGCTAGGCCCTTCATTTGTAAGCAAAACAAATGTATCCAATTTAGGCAGCATCATATTGTCATGAACATTAGAATCATTACCAAGAAACGAGAGTAACTGGCAATTTAATTGGCGTGCGTGAGCTCTAGTAATTGGTCCAGTATGTATAGTAGCAGGGGCTGCGGGTGTGACAATGGTATTGATGTCCTCATCAAGCAGGGCGGCATGGCCTGTAACACCCCGTATGTAACCTGCCAGATTTGTATTCCAACTCTTGCCTTTTCCGGCACTAAGTTATGATATTTCCTCATTGTCGGGTTTTTGGCTTTGTGTTGCTTTTGTCTTTGTCATGCATCTCATATCATGTCATCATGTGCACCGCATTTGCATACCTGTTCGTCTCATGCATCCGAGCATTTTCCCCGTTGTCCGTTTTGCATCCGGCGCTCTTATGTCCTCCGGTGTTCCCTTTTAGCTCTTTTCGTGTGCGGGTGCTAAACGTTCTCGGATTGGACTGAGACTTGCCAAGCGGCCTTGGTTTACTACCGGTAGACCACCTGTCAAGTTTCATGCCATTTGGACTTCGTTTGATACTCCAACGGTTAATCGAGGAACCGAAAAGGCCTCGTGTGTGTTGCATCCCAACACCCCTCCAAAGTGGCCCAAAACCCACCTAAACCCCCTCCATCATCTAGATCGTTCGATCACGATTGCGTGGCCGAAAACCGTGCTCAATTTGGAGCCTCCTAGCTCCCTCTACCTATAAATATAGACCTCCCGCCGAAAATTCCGGATCCCTAACCCTAGTCTCCATCCACCTCCAGGCCGGACGTGTCGGCCACGCTCCCCTCGGCCAACCACCGCTCGCCACATGTCCGCCGCGGAGCCCCACTTCGCCGCCTATCCGCGTCGGCCCGCCCAGCCCGCGGAGGGCCCCCGAGGCCCGCACCACCCCGCGCCTCCCCTGCTCACTGCGCCTCC
>NC_057797.1:347375619-347399623 GCF_018294505.1 Triticum aestivum | reverse complement strand
CGCCACCAGCACGCCGCCGCGCCGCCCTGCGTCGCCTCGCCGCCGTTCGCCTCGCCTCGCGCCGCCCCGGCCAGATCCGGCCACGGCAAGGCCGGATCCGGCACCCCCCTCGCCGGACCACCTCTTCTCCGGCCGGCCTCCTCTTCTCCGGCAAAGTTCCAGCCGCTCCTCGGATTGCGTGCCCCGGACGAACCCTAGATCCCGATAGGTCTAAATTGCACTAAGTCCCTGTGGCTCCATTTTATGCCTCATTCATCGCATCATAACTTCATCCCCGTGGCTCCGTTTTGGGCGTGTAGCATATCAAATTGTTCGTCTCGACGAGTACTTCATTTCATCACATTGCACCATGTTCATTTGAGCCCATCTTGATGCCCTAAATGCTGTTGCAATAGTGTTATGCAATGTTAGTTTCAGATTCTTATCAGTAATTGGACATTTGTTATTTTTTGCCATGATTAATGTGTGCCTCATATGAACTTGAGCCCTACATGTGTTTTAAAGTATGCCATGCCATCTTTACAGGGGTGTGTGCAATGTATTTTTGTGATCTCTGTGGTGACTAGCACAAGCATGCTAAGTAGCTCTCGTAATGTTATTGATTTTAGGGACTTAGAAATCTTCCAAGTCTTTGTCCTGTTAATATTTTTATGCCATGTATTCATGTTGCTACAGAGTGATCCATGCCTCTTTTGAGCGTGTTCAGTATGGATCATTTTGAGACATTGTTATGCTCTATCCATCCATGTCTTTGTTTGCAATTATGGAGCACCCTAGAATGACTCAATCTTGCTCTACTTTTGCTATAAAATGTTCCTGGCAGATTGGTTGCATGTTAAGCAATTTTGCCGAGGTTGTTGTAGTTGATCCATGCATGCTATGAGGTTGTTCTTGCCATTTTTAGCTTCTATGCCATGTCTACTTGCTGGGTGTATGCTTAGTTTGTCATGCCATGCTTTGTGGTGAGTGCTTCGAGCTCGCAAACATGCCTACGTGAATCTGTTTTGCCATGTTCCAGTTTTTCTTCTAAGTCTGAATCTGTTAACGAAAGTTGCTATGTTCACATGGTTGCCATTGTGTTTTCTGATCCCTTTTGGCTTATGGTCAGAAAGGGACTTTTGTCGTATGCTTTGCGTAGCTTCATGCCATGCCTTGCTTTGCCATGATATGTTCCTGTAGCATGTTGATATCTTGCTCTAAACATTGCGTCCTGATGTTAAATTCCTGACATGTTTTCACTAAGTCTGTAACCTGTTATCTTTTGCACTTTTGTCATGCTTGTTTGAACAAGCTATTGCGTGAATTAGCCGTAGCTCACTGTTCATCTTTTGTCAAGCTTCTTGAGTGGATCACTGCCATGTGTATTGTTGCTATGTTAGAGTGCAGTAGCTTGTTGTTCTTGATGCATTTAGATGGCCTCGTGCTGTTAATCGCAACTTTGCGCTATTATTGTTTTGCTTGCCATTTGCAAACCGTGTATCTGATTCCGGTGATCTTTATATCAATTTCGAACAAAATCAACTCATCTTTCCAGTGTCACTCTTGGTTTTCCAAGTTGAGGCCAGGTTCAATCTTTCCTTTCTGAAGCATGCATATGCATCGCATATCGCATCCCACATATCATGCCATGTTTTGCATCATGTTGCTTGTGCATTGCACCATGGTTGATTGTGTCACCCTTTGCTTGTGTTATTGCTTAGGTAGAGCCAGGATATGAGTAGGTGATCGAGGAACCAGTTGAGTATGCTTACGAGGATCAAGCTAACGTCAACTCGGAGAACTTTGCAGGCAAGATGACCATACCCTCGAAATCACTTCTATCTTTGCTTGCTAGATGCTCGCTCTTTTGCTATGCCTATGCTATGATACATACCACTTTCTTATCATGCCTCCCATATTTCCATGTCAAACCTCTAACCCACCATGTCCTAGCAACCCGTTGTTTGGATATGTTACCGCTTTGCTCAACCCCTCTTATAGCGTTGCTAGTTGCAGGTGAAGATTGGAGTTTTTTCCTTGTTGGAACATGTTTATTGTTGGGATATCATTATTATATACTGTTTACTTTAATGCATCTATATACTTGGTAACGGGTGGAAGGCTCGACCTTATGCCTGGTGTTTTGTTCCACTCTTGCCGCCCTAGTTTCGGTCATACCGGTGTTATGTTCCTTGATTTTGCATTCCTTACATGGTTGGGTTATAATGGGAACCCCTTGACAGTTCGCCTTGAATAAAACTCCTCTAGCAAAGCCCAACCTTGGTTTTACCATTTGCCACCTAGCCTCTTTTTCCCTTGGGTTCCGCGGACTCAAGGGTCATCTTTGTTTTAAACCCCCCTAGGCTAGTGCTCCTCTGAGTGTTGGTCCGAACCGAGTAGACTGCAGGGCCACCTCGGGGCAACTTGAGGGTTGGTTTTACTCGTACGGTGACTCATCCGAGTGTGCCCTGAGAACAAGATATGTGCATCTCCTATCGGGATTTGTCGGCACATTCGGGCAATTTTGCTGGTTTAGTTTTACCATTGTCGAGATGTCTTGTAACCGGGATTCCGAGTCTGATCGGATTGTCTTAGGAGAAGGAATATCCTTCGTTGACCATGAGAGCTTGTGCTGGGCTAAGTTGGGACACCCCTGCAGGGATTTGAACTTTCGAAAGTCGTGCCCGCGGTTATGGGCAGATGGGAATTTGTTAATGTTCGGTTGTAGAAAACCTGAAACTTAACTTAATTAAAAATGAATCAACAGAGTGTGTGGCCGTGATGGTCTCTTTTCGGCGGAGTCCGGGAAGAGAACACGGTCTCGTGTTATGCTTGAACGTAGGTTGTTCTAGGATCACTTCTTGATCATAGTTTATCGATCGTGCCTTTGCCTTCTCTTCTCGCTCTCATTTGCGTATGTTAGCCACCATATATGCTAGTGCTTGCTGCAGCTCCACATCATACCTTTTACCCTACCTATAAGCTTAAATAGTCTTGATCGTGAGGGTGTGAGATTGCTGAGTCCCCGTGACTCACAGATTACTTCCAAAACCAGATGCAGGGACCGATGATACCGCTCCAGGAGATTCGACTAAGCTCAAGTGGGAGTTTGATGAGGACTCAAGACGATACTATGTTTCCTTTCCAGACGATCAGTATTGGAGCCCAGTTGGGGCGATCGAGGACATTGTTGCTTTTGGGGTTATCTTTATTTTGGTTCTGTAGTCGGACCTTGATTGTATCTGGATGAATGTAATGTTATTTATGCTTTGTGTGACATGGCGAGTGTAAGCCAACTATGTATCTTTCCTTTATTCAGTACATGGGTTGTGTGAAGATTACCCCACTTGCGACATTGCTTACAATGCGGTTATGCCTCTAAGTTGTGCTTCGACACGTGGGAGATATAGCCGCATTGTGGGTGTTACAAGTTGGTAATCAAAGCCTTCCCCGACTTACGAGCCCCCTGCTTGATCGAATCGTTGGCGTTGTTGAGTCTAGAAAAATGTTTTGAGTCATTTAGGATTATATATATCGGAGAGTAGGATTCTTTTTACTCCTCAGTCCCTTCGTCGCTCTAGTGAGGCATGCTGATGTAGAGTTTTGACTCTTCTCTTCTCAAATTTCGCTAAAAAAATTTAGGATCACGCGGGTATCTTGGAATCGTTCCGATGGTTTTTTGACGAGAACATTGTTCTTGGTGCCTCCTGACATTTAGGGGTTGTGGCAGTGTCCCGGGGAGTTGAGCTCCAAGGTGTTGTCGTCACAATTTTATCGTTGCAGTTCTAGAATACCTGAGTTTCGCCGACATCGAAAATCTCTTTTATGCAGTTGTTGGTGAGATAACCTCGACGCCACCCAGTACTGGGGCGGGAGTTCGGGAGTATTGCCATAACTCGTATAACGGATGCTTTTGGAAGGTTGAGGTAAATGATTTCCGAAGGTTTCTTGGTTATGTGTTGAAGGATGGATACAGCTGGATGTAGGATTTTCTAGCTTTGGGTGAGATATTATGCTTCCCCTGTATCCCCAACACCTGATTGCATAACCGGAAAGGTTCGGGAGTTTCATAGGTAGGAATTCATGTAGCTCTAGTATTTCTTCCACGAATATTTGGTTTGTGATTGGGTAATCCTTACCAAGTATTTGTTCTTGTCCGTACCTTGTTGTTTTGTTCATCTACCTCTATCTAAGTGGCTTCTCAATTTATGGAAGTGTGACCATTTAATTTGGATTGCATTCGTTCATTCTTGTTCGAATGTTAAGACTATATGTTGCAATTTCGATCCATTTGAGTCAGCTTGAATATATGTATGTCATGATGCTAACAGATGTCACCCTCTTCAGGATGGCTCCTCCAACGCGTCAGAATCCTGAACCGCCACCACCACCTCCACCTCTGGAGGCATGGCAAGCTGTGATGGCCGCTACCAATGCCGACACGCAGATGCTCATGCAACTCTTGCAAGAGCGCACCCAAGGGAATCAAGGCCATGACAACTTTCATAATCAGTTTGCTAAACTCAACCAGTTCCTCGCTAACCAGCCAAAGACCTTCAGTAACTGTGTCGAGGCAACAGACGCTGATGATTGGCTCGTGGATATCTGCAAGCATTTCGAGTGCAGCAGCGTCAGGCATGAGGACTTTGTCAAGTTTGCCTCGTTCGAACTCAAAGACCAAGCTGCAGAGTGGTATCAACAATACAAAGATTCTAGAGGAGGTCGTGTGATTACCTGAGATGAATTTCGTCAAGACTTCAAAGCTCACCACATTCCTCAGAGTGTTGTTGAAAGCAAGCGTGAGGAGTTCCGCAATCTGAAGCAAGGCAACTTGTCCGTTTACCAGTATAACATCATGTTCCAGAAGCTCGCTCGTTTTGCCAAGCAAGACGTCCCTGACGAGAAGAGCATGATTTATCAGTTCAGAGGTGGCCTCAGAGAAGATCTCCAACTAGCTCTCGTGCTTTTTGAGCCGAACAAGTACGATGAGTTCTACAATATGGCACTGAAACAAGAGGCTGCTCAGCTTAAGTGCGATGCTTCCAAGAAGCGAGTCAGGGATGCAACTCCTTGCTCAACTCAAGTGGTAACTAAGCAGCAAAAGTATTGGTTGCCTCCTCCTCCGTTCCGCCAGCCTTATCAGCAGAAGAGCAAAGGTGGCAATGGATCTTCCCAGCCACCCAACCCAGGCTTTTAGAACAAGACTTCGTCTCATGCTCCAAGATCAAGTGCTCCGTATCACCGTCCGCTTTCAGAGGTCATGAAACAAGTGTCAGCAGAAGGGTCACTATGCCAACAAATGCTTCAATCAGAGGCATCTTCCTCCTCCTCTTGTGAGATCTGCTAGCACCGTAGTGGTCAAGCATAATCCCAAATTCGCAAAGGTCAACATGATGAACACAGCTCAGGCAGAGGACTCGTCAGATGTGATTATGGGTAACCTTCCTGTTAACGATATTCCTACAAGAGTTCTTTTTGATATTGGTGCATCACATTCTTTCTTGTCATTCCCTTTTGCATCGAAGCACAATGTTGACACAGAGGTTTGCCCAAAGTCATGCAAGTTGCTTCTCCCGGAAAGCTTATGACTTCTAGTTTGGTTGCTCCCGATGTTACTATCACATTGAGCGACTACAAGTTTCTGTCCTCTCCAGTGGTCCTTGGTAACTCGGATATTGATCTTATTCTCGGAATGGACTGGCTTTCTAAGCACAAGGCTCATATTGATTGTGCTGCCAGGCAGATCAATTGACACATTCGTCTGAGGATGTAATCATTTTTGCCGCTCGTGATGATACCATCTGACTGTTTTCTCTCAACGAGAAGGGCGAGCTGGATGCCATCTCTCATATTCCAGTCGTTTGTGAATATCAAGACGTCTTTCTAGAAGAGCTTCCAGGAATGCCTCCGCACCGGCCAGTTGAATTCGTCATCGATCTTGAGCCTGGCACGGAACCTGTTTGCAAACGTCCTTACAAGCTTGGACCTGAAGAGTTGAAGGAGCTGAAGAAGCAACTCGATATTCAAGAGTGTATGGGTCTCATCCGACCAAGTTCTTCTCGATGGGGTTGTGGTGTTCTTTTCGTCAAGAAGAAGGATGGAACAGACCGACTTTGTGTCGACTACCGTCCATTGAACAAGAAGACCATAAAGAACAAGTACCCACTTCCCAACATCAATGAACTTTTCGAACAACTCAAAGGTGCTCAAGTATTCTCCAAGCTTGACCTCCGTATGGGCTATCATCAGATTCGCATTCGTGAAGAAGATATCCCCAAGACAGCATTCAGAACAAGCTATGGTTCATATGAATACACTGTCATGTCTTTCGGCCTTGTCAATGCTCCTTCAACATTCTCTCGCATGATGAACTTCATCTTCAATGCCTACACAAATGACTTCGTCTTGGTCTACCTTGATGACATTTTGGTCTTTTCCAAGAACAAGGAGGATCATGCCAAGCATGTGAGATTGGTGCTGGATAAACTCAGAGAACATCAGTTCTATGTGAAGTTTTCAAAGTGCGAGTTTTGGCTCAATGAGGTTCTCTACCTTGGGCATATCATCTCTGCCAAGGGCATAGCTGTTAATCTTGAGAAGGTGTCTGCAGTTGTGAATTCGGAACTGCCTCAGAACGTGAAGCAACTCCGCAACTTCCTTGGGCTCGCAAGCTATTGTCGAAGGTTCGTTGAGAACTTCTCTAAGATCGCGAAGCCTCTTTCCAACCTTCTCCAGAAGCATGTGAAGTATGTCTGGTCGCCTGAATGTGACATCGCTTTCAACACCCTCAAAGAGAAGTTAGTCACTGCTCCAGTTCTGACTCCTCCTGATGAATCCAAACCGTTCGAGGTTTTCTGTGATGCTTCCCTTCAAGGTCTCGGTGCAGTGTTGATGCAAGAGAAGAAAGTTGTGGCCTATACCTCTGGCCAGTTGAAGCCTAACGAAAAGAACTAACCCACTCATGACCTTGAGTTGGCGGCAGTTGTCCATGCTCTTTTAACATGGAGACATCTCTTATTAGGAAGAAAAGTGGACATCTTCACTGATCATAAGAGTCTCAAGTACATCTTCACTCAGCCCAACCTCAACCTCAGGCAAACTCATTGGGTCGAAATGATTCAAGAGTATAATCCGAGTATTGAATATACTCCAGTAAAGGCCAATGTAATTGCTGACGCATTGAGCAGGAAGGCTTACTGCAATAGTTTGGTTATCAAGCCTTACCAACCAGAGCTTTGTGAAGCTTTCCGCAAACTCAATCTCCAAGTTGTTTCTCAAGGATTCCTTGCCAACCTCCAAGTCTCTCCTACTTTGGAAGATCAGATTCGTGAGGCTCAACTTCTTGATGCTATGGTGAAGAAGGTGAAGATTGGGATTGCCAAGAGTCAACCCAAGTACAAGTGCTATCGTCTTGATGACAAGGATACTCTATTCTTCGAGGATCGCATTGTTGTTCCTAAAGGTGACCTTCGTAAAGTCATTATGAACGAAGCTCACAATTCACTCCTCTCTATTCACCCTAGAAGTACATAGATGTACCAGGACCTCAAGCAGTCGTATTGGTGGACTCGAATGAAGCGCGAGATTGCTTAGTTCGTGAATGAATGTGATTTCTGCAGAAGAGTGAAAGCAGAACACCAAGGACCAGCTGGTCTCCTCCAACTTCTTGCCATTCCATAATGGAAGTTTGATCATATTGAGATGGACTTCGTGACTGGATTTCCAAAGTCCAAGCGTGGCAATGATGCTATCTTCGTTGTCATCGACAGGCTCAATAAAGTGGCTCATTTTCTTCCTATCAAAGAATCTATCACAGCAGCTCAGTTGGCAGAGCTATATACCTCCAGGATTGTCTCTCTACACGGTGTTCCGCAGTTGATATCTTCAGATCATGGAAGCATCTTCACCTCCATGTTCTAGGATTCTTTTCAGAAAGCCATGGGCAGCAACATTCGCTTCAGCACAGCCTTTCATCCTCAAACCAGTGGCCAAGTCGAGCGAGTCAATCAGATTCTTGAAGATATGCTCAGGGCATGTGTCATCTCTTTCGGTATGAAGTGGGAAGATTGTATTCCATATTCCGAGTTCTCCTACAACAACAGCTTCCAAGCGAGTTCGGGCAAGGCCCCTTTCGAGATTCTTTATGGCAGGAAGTGTCGTACTCCTCTTAACTGGTCAGAGACAGGTGAACGCCAACTTCTTGGCAATGTCTTGATCACAGAGGCTGAAGAAATGTGCAAAGTCATTCATGAAAATCTCAAAGCCGCGCAATCACGCCAGAAGAGTTACTATGATAGCAAACATTATGACTTGGCTTTCGAGATCGGAGACCATGTCTACCTCCGCGTCTCTCCAATGAAAGGTACTCGTCGCTTCGGTATCAAAGGGAAGCTTGCCCCTAGATACGTGGGTCCTTTCAAGATCATTGGCAAAAGAGGCGATCTCGCCTATCAACTTGAGCTTCCATCCAACTTTGCAAACATGCACGACATGTTTCACGTGTCTCAACTCCACAAGTGTTTCAAGACTCCTGCCGCACCGTCAACTTTGAAGAGATTGATCTCTAAGAAGACATGTCTTATCATGAGCATGCCGTTGCTATTCTTAAAGAAACTGAGTGCAAGACTCGCACCAAGTCTATCAAATTCCTGAAAGTCAAGTGGTGACATCATTCCGACCGTGAAGCCACCTGGGAACACGAGGACCATATCCGTGCTGAATACCCGGAGTTTTTCCAGTCCTAGATCTCGGGACGAGATCCTTTCGTAGTGGTGGAGTGTTGTAACACCCCATATGTAACCTGCCATATTTTTATTCCAACTCTTGCCTTTTCCGGCACTAAGTTATGATATTTCCTTGTTGCCGGGTTTTTGTCTTCGTGTTGCTTTTGTCTTTGTCATGCATCTCATATCATGTCATCATGTGCACCGCATTTGCATACATGTTCGCTCATGCATCCGAGCATTTTCCCCGTTGTCCGTTTTGCATTCCAGCGCTCCTATGTCTTCCGGTGTTCCCTTTTACCTCTTTTCGTGTGTGGGTGTTAAACGTTCTCGAATTGGACCGAGACTTTCCAAGCGGCCTTGGTTTACTACCGGTAGACCGCCTATCAAGTTTCATGCCATTTGGACTTTGTTTGATACTCCAACGGTTAACCGAGGAACCAAAAAGGCCTCGTGTGTGTTGCAGCCCAACACCCCTCCAAAGTGGCCCAAAACCCACCTAAACCCCCTCCACCATCTAGATCGTTCGATCACGATTGCGTGGTCGCAAACCGTGCTCAATTTGGAGCCTCCTAGCTCCCTCTACCTATAAATATAGACCTCCCCCCGTTCCGGATCCCTAACCCTGGTCTCCTTCCACCTCCAGCCGCCGGACGCGTCCGATCGGGCCGGACGTGTCCGCCCCGCTCTCCCCACGTGTCCTCCGTGGAGCCCCACTTCGCCGCCTATCCGCGCCGGCCCGCCCGGCCCGCGGAGGGCCCCCGAGGCACGCGCCTCCCCTACATCGCCTCGCCGTCGTTCGCCTCGCCTCGCGCCGCCCCGGCCAGATCCGGCCGCGGCAAGGCCGGATCCGGCACCCCCCTCGCCAGAGCACCTCATCTCCGGTCGGCCTCCTCTTCTCCGGCAAAGTTCCGGCCGCTCCTCGGATTGCGTGCCCCGGACGAACCCTAGATCCCGAGAGGTCTAATTTACACTAAGTCCTCGCCCCGTTCTTATTTTTATGCCTCATTCATCGCATCACAACTTCATCCGCGTGGCTCCGCTTTGGGCATGTAGCATATCAAATTGTTCGTCTCGACGAGTACTTCATTTCATCCCATTGCACCATGTTCATTTGAGCTCATCTTGATGCCCTAAATGCTGTTGCAAGAGTGCTATGCAATGTTAGTTTCAGATTCTACTTTTGCTATAAAATGTTCCTGGCAGATTGGTTACATGTTAAGCAATTTTGCCGAGGTTGTTGTAGTTGATCCGTGCATGCTATGAGGTTGTTCTTTCCATTTTTAGCTTCTATGCCATGTCTACTTGCTGGGTGTATGCTTAGTTTGTCATGCCATGCTTTATGGTGAGTGCTTCGAGCTCGCAAACATGCCTACGTGAATCTGTTTTGCCATGTTCCAGTTTTTCTTCTAAGTTTGAATCTGTTAACGAAAGTTGCTATGTTCACATGGTTGCCATTGTGTTTTCTGATCCCTTTTGGCTTATGGTCAGTAAGGGACTTTTGTTGTATGCTTTACATAGCTTCATGCTATGCCTTGTTTTGCCATGATATGTTCATGTAGCATGTTGATATCTTGCTCTAAACATTGCTTTCTGATGTTAAATTCCTCACATGTTGTTTTCACTAAGTCTGTAACCTGTTATCTTTTGCAGTTTTGTCATGCTTGTTTGAACCAGCTATTGAGTGAATTAGCCGTAGCACAGTGTTCATCTTTTGTCAAGCTTCTTGAGTGGATCACTGCCATGTGTATTGTTGCTATGTTAGATTGCAGTAGCTTGTTGTCTTGATGCATTTAGATGGCCTCGTGCTGTTAATCGCAGCTTTGCACCATTATTGTTTTGCTTGCCATTTGCAAACCGTGTATCCGATTCCGGTGATCTTTATATCGATTTCGACCGAAATCAACTCATCTTTCCAGTGGCACTCTTGTTTTTACAAGTTGAGGCCAGGTTCAATCTTTCCATTCTGAAGAATGCACATGCATCGCATATCGCATCCGGCATATCATGCCATGTTTTGCATCATGTTGCTTGTGCATTGCACCATGGTTGATTGTGTCTCCCTTTGCTTGTGTTCTTGCTTGGATAGAGCCGGGAGACGAGTACGTGATCGAGGAACCAGTTGAGTACGCTTAGGAGGATCAAGCTAACGTCAACTCGGAGAACTTTGCAGGCAAGATGACCATACCCTCGAAATCACTTCTATATTTGCTTGCTAGATGCTCGCTCTTTTGCTATGCCTATGCTATGATACCTACCACTTGCTTATCATGCCTCCCATATTGCCATGTCAAACATCTAACCCACCATGTCCTAGCAAACCGTTGTTTGGCTATGTTACCGCTTTGCTCAGCCCCTCTTATAGCGTTGCTAGTTGCAGGTGAAGATTGGCGTTTGTTCCTTGTTGGAACATGTTTATTGTTGGGATATCATTATTATATCTTGTTTACTTTAATGCATCTATATACTTGGTAAAGGGTGGAAGGCTCGGCCCTATGCCTGGTGTTTTGTTCCACTCTTGCCGCCCTAGTTTTCGTCATACCGGTGTTATGTCCCTTGATTTTGCGTTCCTTACACGGTTGGGTTATAATGGGAACCCTTGACATTTCGCCTTGAATAAAACCCCTCCAGCAAAGCCCAACCTTGGTTTTACCATTTTCCACCTAGCCTCTTTTTCCCTTGGGTTCCGCGGACTCAAGGGTCATCTTTATTTTAAACCCCCCTAGGCCAATGCTCCTCTGAGTGTTGGTCCGAACCGAGTAGACTGCGGGGCCACCTCGGGGCAACTTGAGGGTTGGTTTTACTCGTAGGATGTCTCATCCGAGTGTGCCCTGAGAACGAGATATGTGCAGCTCCTATCGGGATTTGTCAGCACATTCGGGCGGTTTTGCTGGTTTAGTTTTACCATTGTCGAGATGTCTTGTAACCGGAATTCCGAGTCTGGTCGGATTGTCTTGGGAGAAGGAATATCCTTAGTTGACCGTGAGAGCTTGTGATGGGCTAAGTTGGGACACCCCTGCAGGGATTTGAACTTTTGAAAGTCGTGCCCGCGGTTATGGGCAGATGGGAATTTGTTAATGTCCGGTTGTAGAAAACATGAAACTTAACTTAATTAAATATATATCAACAGAGTGTGTGGCCGTGATGGTCTCTTTTCGACGGAGTCCAAGAAGAGAACACAGTCTCGTGTTATGCTTGAACGTAGGTTGTTCTAGGATCACTTCTTGATCATAGTTTATCGATCGTGTCTTTGCCTTCTCTTCTCGCTCTCATTTGTGCATGTTAGCCACCATATATGCTAGTGCTTGCTGCAGCTCCACATCATACCTTTTACCCTACCTATAAGCTTAAATAGTCTTGATCGCGAGGGTGTGAGATTACTGAGTCCCCGTGACTCACAAGTTACTTCCAAAACCAGATGCATGGACTGATGATACCGCTCCAGGCGATTCGACTGAGCTCAAGTGGGAGTTCGATGAGGACCAGGACGATACTACGTTTCCTTTCCAGACGATCAGTAGTGGAGCCCAGTTGGGGTGATCGGCGACATTGTTGCTTTTGGGGTTATCTTTATTTTGGTTCCGTAGTCGGACCTTGATTGTATCTGGATGAATCTAATGTTATTTATGCTTTGTGTGATGTGGCGAGTGTAAGCCAACTATGTATCTCTTTCCTTTATTCAGTACATGGGTTGTGTGAAGATTACCCCACTTGCGACATTTCTTACAATGCGGTTATGCCTCTAAGTCGTGCTTCGACACGTGGGAGATATAGCCGCATCATGGGCGTTACATGGCCCATCCCTGGCAGGCATGAGCAGGGGGGCGACGTGACCCATCCCAGACTCGGGCTTGGGCACGAGCAGGGGGGCACGTGAGATTGTGTTGGGCTCGGGCTTTCGAACTAGCAGGGAGGCACAGCGGGAGCTCGTCCCCGGCTCTGGCTTCGGGAAGCATAGCATGGCGCCGTAGACTATAGAGCTCGCCCCGGCATCACTTGCTCCTGCATAGGAACGCGGAGGCCCCGTCTGCTGCTGGCACCGCCACCGCCTCCTATAGATGTGGCTGTGGCCCATGGTATGGAATGAGCCAGCCATGGCATGAGACAATGACATCGGGGAAGGTACGCCCTTCCCAGAAGGCGTACCTCTCATCGATGTTGTTCCACGATGGCGGTTGGTAGCGGTCATTGTAGCACTAGATGCAAGCGGCGTTCGCCTCCACCAGGATCTCGGGCCACCGCGGGCTGCCGAGCATGTAGCGCTGCTTCGACTGCTCCTCTAGTGACAGGCTTTGCTGAAAGTCGCGTATTGCGTGTGACATGGCTGGCGTGCCGATGGTGGGGACATGCTAAACTGGGAGCCCCTCAGCATTCAGGTGCCATCCGGTCGACATGCGCGTGTCTGGCGGCACCATGACACTGCAACGAGCGACGAGCGACGGCTTATCAACCCGAAGGGCGCGGGACATGTAGGCAATGAAAAATGCACAACATTGCCCCCAGCTGCTGCTTCCTACTGCATTATGGCTAGCCATTGTTGCGGTTGTAGAAGGGAAGGCAGCTAGGTTCGGTGGAGGTGGCTAGGGTTTGGTGGAGGTGCACAGCGGAGAAGGCCATGTGGTGGCAAGGGGAGGGAATTGGGATAGGAGTGGGTGAATGCTGGTGCACCCCACGCAGCTATAAAAATGCATTAATAGATGCCTGCCAGGCACGTCGGCGACGTGACTCCCCCCATGGGAAGCAACATAGTGCGTACTCCCCGTGTGTGAAAGCGCTGTTGTGACCACAATGTGACTACTCATGCATGCGGTGATTGGCACATGACCGATTGTGATAGCACCACCTGGCACGATGTGCCTCACTCGTCAATAACAGCGCTGCTAACCGTCAATTCCCTTGACCAACGGCAAACCCTTGTTTGGGCATTGGTGATGGTGGGTGGCGCGCTAGAAGGAAAAATGACCAAAAGAAGTGTGCTTGGGCAAAACTGAGGAGTGCTAAGAAATGAGGGGCACAGAAATAGAAATTCCTATTGTTTATGTCATTTCCTACTCACCTTTGCTCGCGTCTTGTGATGGATATGCCAAGCACATCATCTCCGGTCTTCGATGACTACGATGACGCGAACAACTATATGACCAAAACTCAAGACTTCGGAATACAACAAGCAATGCGAGGTACTTTGTGTGACCCCATTGAGGGACTCACCACCAACATCCATCATTACGAAGCAAGGAAAAGGGACTACCTCAACGACAAGTTGGACGCACACATCGGTCAACTATGAGACATGTTGGCCAACTACAAGTCTTCTTCCCCTTCGTTATCTTCAAGGTAGCGATGAGCAAGTTGCAAATCTTTGGAGTACCCATGCGATGCAAGCACAATTTGATGCGGAGCATCCTACGGTCATCCCCATGGACCTACCATCGCCCCAACAAGAACCAAGAGGACCCATGACACGAGCTAGAGCTAGAGCTCTCAAGAACGAGGTGACTTCCTTCCTTAGTGATATTACATATGATCCTCTCGAGACATGGCTACTACCTGAATATGAGATGTTGTGCATGATTAGGTACCAAGAGGATCCTCCCGAAGATGCACGTGAAGATGTACAAGCCCCCAAGTTCATGGATGAAGAAAACCAACGGAAGGAGTCAAGGACACCTCCCAGGCCCCAGACATCCGGCCACGACCCCGGACGTCCGGCCCATGGAGCTTCACCCACCACAGCCGCTCAGCTGCCAGGACACTACAGGCCCCGGACATCCGGCCTTGCCAGCCCAGACATCCGGCTCTTCCCAAGCCCCCGGAAATCCGGCAGCCAGCCCGGATATTCGGACACCCCCGGACCCGAGAGCAACCGGCCAGCTTCACCAGCCCGGACATCTGGCCCGACGCCCGAACGTCCGGCCTCCCCTATCTGCGCACAGTTTAAGGGCCGAGGCCCGTGTACCCCTTCGCCCCCTAGACTAGATATACTCCACCTCGTCCTACTTTCTAGGGTTAGAAAAGGATTATCTCATATTTCGTGTGAGAGCTTTGCTCATCCACTTGGTTACTTTCTCCTCAGAGATTCGATCCTCCACCGGAGAAGATCCCCCAAGCGGATTCAAGACCCCTTTTAGGGAAGAACTGAAGACCTCCTCGTGGAGAAGATCGGCTATCTTTTGTATCGTCCCAAGTTGGTTGTGGATCGTGTATCTTCTCTTATGTACTCAAGGATCTAGCACATGTGTGACCTATTCATGTTGGTTTAGTGTTTCCTTTAATGTTTTCCCTAGTTTTCCCCCTCGTGTTCCTCGTGTTCTTCGCGGGATCCGCTCCTTTTGTGAAATATCGGGAGATTAGGGTTCTACCCTATGTCATCTTGGTATCAAGAGCCACGTTGATCACGATTTCGGAGCCTCCCAGTTGTGTTGCTAGCCTTGTTTTTGTTGATTTTGTCCCTAATTCGAAAATTTCCCCACAAAAATAGCCCCAATTTCTTTTTTTGTGATTTGTTGGTGTGATGAAGTTTTGTTGGGTTTGATCCGCGGATTTCGTGTGTTGCAGGTAGATCCAACTTTCCATCCACTTTTCCCCAATTTCCATCCACAAATTCCTCCGAATTTTGCCCGGATTTGCGACCCTCCTCGCGAAGTTCTTCGAATCCATCCACAGATCCAGAGACCGGACATTCGGCCCGACAAGCCTGGACATCCGGCCATCAGGCCCGTACATCCGGCCCCTAGAAGCATCACTTCCTCTCCACCGCCCATTTCCTGTCCATATTTCGCCTACTTTTGTTCCGGTGCCCACATATACTTCCGCATACCACCACCACTTATGCATATCACAACCACTGCTTACCAACACCAACTCCGACAATTTTGGTCCAATTTTGCTTCGAGAATTTGAGTTGTGGTTCCGTATCCTTTTGTGTTTCGGCTATCTAGGTACGGTTCGGCACGAACATCACCGCCGCTCATCTTTGCCACGGGTGCGTCATCAACAACGACCACCTCGACTACATATTGGTATTCGTCATACTCTTTCGATCACCATCATCCGTTCTTGTGTACATACGAGGAACCAAAGAAACGGTAACCTCACCTTGGTATTGGGCATATCACTCTTGCCATTACATTGATAGCCATCATAGCCTTACTCCTTTGCGTCACTTACCCATCGAGACTAGCCTTTGAGTACTGCCGGCAACAAGACTTGTGCACATTAGTGATCATACTTCCCATAGCATAAATACATAATTGTTGCATATCTTGGTAGCATCTCTTGTGTCACAAGGTTTTCATCGCGTACACAATTGCTATCTTGGTTCATAAAGCATTGCATGAGAAAAGAGCTCAAACATCAAAGAGCCAAACAAGCTTTTAAGCAAAAGGAAAAGATAAGCAAAGAGATTTTAAGCAATAACCATAGCACCATACAACATTAAGATTGTCATACTCGATCATCTTGGATCATATCATAGAAACCCCTTGCATAGAACATACTTGGGATAGAAGTCGTTGCATTTTTGCTTAGTAGGTTGTGCACAAGTCTTGTATCCGCCTATTGTGCAATCGTGCTAGCGCTCTCTAGTGTTGTGCAACAAGAGAATTTTTGTGGATTCCATACTTTGGCTCATCCTTGGTCTACTTGTGTGTGTGTTTCCGTGTACATTATATTTCTTGGTCTACTTGTTGCATTGCAATCTTGCGAATATTTTCCAACATTATTGAAGCTCACTTACAATTGCATCAAATTTTGTGCCACCATCCTAACCAAGCTCCACCATAAGCTTTTACTTGTGTAGGTGTGAGAAACCGACAAGAATTGGTACCAATTATGTTATTTCCTTGTCCACATTGGAGTGATCATTGATCCACTTTCAACTTCGGTCAAGGTACATTTGGTATATGTTCTTCTCTTTCTACCACTCACGTTTTTCTTGGAATGATGGATAGGCCAAGTACTTCTACCAACCCACTCTTCATTGAGCACAACGACATGAACTCCTACGTCACAAAGAGCCACCTCTTTGGTGCACAACACGCTTTGCATCAAGAGCAACAAGCCATGAGTGAATGCATCGACAACCTCGCCGCCGACTTGCGACTCTCCGAGCAACGTACAAGGGACTACTCCGACCACAAGCTCGACGATCACAAGCAAGAGAATGACGCAAGGATGGACGAGATTCGCGCTTTGTTGCTCAACCGCTCTTTTTCCAGTTCGTCTTCATCAACAAGGAGCTGCTCAAGTCGACACTCTGACTTCACCCTCTTCGGCTCAAGTACACTGACATCGAAGAGTCTTCGACGTGCCGCGCACAACGATCAAAGCAAGCCTCAATACTCTACGCGACACCATCTCTCAAGAGACCCGACAATGTCAAAACCACGAGGCTTTTGCACTAGCACGAGAACGGCAACGACAACGCCGACATGAAGAGGAAGAGCGAGTGCGTCTACAACAAGATGCACAAGATGGTGAGGCACAACGCCAAGAACAACAACTCCGTGAAACTCAAGCACTTTTGGGGCTACAAGCCCTCTAAGATTCTACTCGAGCCGTAGCCAACCGAGGCCGACAAGCTCGTGAACAAGAAGAAGCACTTCACGAAGAAATTCAAGAAAGAAGATTCCAAGCTCCGCGTGCATTGTCAAGTTCCTCAAGTTTCTCCTCGAGCTCGACAAACTCCTCCACAAGCTCGCCCAGAACATCAAGTTCATCAAGAGCATCAAGACAATGGAAATCCTCCATGACAAGAGCAACATGAGGTGGACGACCCTCCTCGTCAAGAGCACAACGAGTTTGACAATCATCAACAACATGGGTGTCATCATCCCCGACCCCAACACAATGAAGAGCAACGCTACGGGAAGCTCAAGTTCACCATGCCCAAGTTCAACGGAAGCAATGATCCCAAAGAGTACCTTTCATGGGCATTGAAGGTCGACAAAATGTTCCGTTTGCACAACTATGAAGAAGAGAAGAAGATTGCGATGGCATCCCTTGAGTTTCAAGACTATGTCCTCATTTGGTGGGAACAAGTTATCGAGCGCCGAGAGGAAAGAGGTGAACTACCCATCACTACATGGGCACAAATGAAGGATGTCATGAGAGCATGCTTCGTGCCTACCTACTACAACCGTGACCTCTTCAAGAAACTTCAACTACTCAAGCAAGGAACCAAGAGCGTTGAAGAGTACTACAAGGATATGGAGATTGCCATGATACGAGCCAATGTCACGAAAGATGATGAGCAAACTATGGCATGTTTCTTGAATGGACTAAACCATCCTATCAAGAAGATCGTCGACTTGCAACCATACTCGAACGTCATCGAGCTAGTGCATCAAGCTACAAAAGCGGAACGTCAAGTGCAAGACGATTTCAAGTATGTCAAGTTCTCATCCAAGTCCTACGGCTTCTCCAACACCCAAGATCCAACGACTCCAACACCGTCTACCAAGCCTTCTACAAGCAACATCGACAAGTCGAGTCCCAAGAAAGCTTCGTCAACTCCAAGTCATCCTCCTACTACAACTAACTTCAAGCCGAGAGTTGCATCATCATCCACTCCAACCGATGAGACCGTAAAGATGAGTTCCTTCGAATGCTTCACATGCGGAGGCCGAGGCCACAAGTCCTACGAGTGTACCAACAAGCGGACCATGATCCTCAACGATGACGGCACCTACGACTCGATGAGTGAAGGAGAAATGGACGCTCTTGAGCAAGTCGCCATGCACCGGCAAGTGAACGACGAAGAAGATTAAGTCTTTTGCGATGAAGATTCAAGTCCCGCTCTTGTTGTCTCCAAGGTCTTGACTCTCCAGCATCACTAAAGAAGAAGACCAACAATGCCACATATTCCACAACAAGGTCGGCATCAATGGAAGATCCATCAAGGTCATCATCGATGGAGGGAGTTGTCATAATCTCGCAAGTGAAGAACTTTGCTCCAAGCTCCAATTGCCCAAGACGAAGCACCCACATCCATACAAAGTGCAATGGCTTAGCGACTCCGGCACTATCCAAGTCGAGCATCGAGTACAAGTCTCATTCAAAATTGGCACCTACGAAGACACCTTAGAGTGCGACGTCATCCCAATGACCGTTTGCCACCTTCTCCTTGGACTCCCATGGCAATTTGATAGAGGAGTCATCCACAATGGTCGAACAAACCACTACATCTTCAAGATGAAGGGCAAGGAGTACGTACTTCGCCCCATGTCCCCAAGCCAAGTTGTCGCCGACAAGCAAGCCACCCATCGTGGAGATAATAGTGAGAGAGCGATCCACCAAAAAGAGAGTGAGCGCCACAAGCCCAAATCGAGCACCTCCACGATGAGAGAAAAGAAGAACTAAGTCCTATTTTCCACCAAAAGTGAGATACGAGGAGTGTGTGAGAACCCATCTAGTGTCCTACATTACGTCCTTTTGTGCAAGGACAATGAACCACAAACTAACACCTCTCACACTCTTCCTCTAGTGTTTTCTTATCTTTTGCAGGAATTTCACGATGTTTTCCCCGACAAGCTACCTCCGGGACTACCTCCACTACGAGGCATCGAGCACCGCATTGACCTCATCCCCGGAGCACCGCTTACAACCAAAGCTCCCTACCGCGTCAACCCCGAAGAAACCAAAGAAATACACAGGCAAGTAAAGCATATCATAGACCATGGACATGTGCGTGAAAGTTTGAGCCCTTGTGCCATCCCGGTCATTCTTGTGCCAAAACGAGATGGTAGCTTTCGCATGTGCTCTGATTGTAGACCTATCAATGCTATCACCGTTCATTATAGGTATCCCATTCCACGCCTTGATGATATGCTTGATGAACTTAGTGGTGCCACTATCTTTTCAAAAATTGATCTTAAGAGTGGTTACTATAAAATCCGCATACAAGAGGGTGATGAATGGAAAACCACTTTCAAAACCAAAATTGGGTTGTATGAGTGGTTAGTCATGCCTATGGGTCTCTCGGAAGCACTGGGTACTTTTATGCGTCTTATGAATCATGTCTTTCGCCCTTACATTGGTGTGTTTGTTGTGGTCTACTTCGATGATATCCTTGTTTTTAGCAAGTCTCTTAAAGAGCACGTCACCCATGTCCGAACCGTTTTACAAACCCTTCGAAAAGAGCATCTCTATGCTAAGAAGGAGAAATGCCTTTTTGGTATTGATAAGCTCGTTTTCTTAGGTTTGTTGTCTCTTACAAGGGTGTTCATGTTGATGAGTCGAAGATCAATGCTATTAAGACTTGGCCACAACCAACCAACTTGCAACAAGTGCATAGCTTTCTTGGCCTTGTGGGTTTCTATCGTCGCTTTGTGAAATATTTTAGCACTATTGATTCTCCTTTGCATGCTTTGAGCAAGAAGAATGCGCCTTTTGTTTGGGGACCATCCCAACATACCGCTTTCAATGAGCTTAAGAACTTGCTTACTCATGCTCCCGTGCTTGCTTTACCCGACTTTGACAAACCTTTTGAAATTCATTGTGATGCTAGCGGTAATGGCATAGGAGGTGTGTTAACGCAAGAGAAGCGCCCCATAGCTTACTTCTGCGAGAAACTTTCCGGAGCGCAACCCAATTACCCCATCTATGAAAAAGAGATATATGCTTTAGTCCGCGTTTTGCATGAATGGAACACTATCTTCGCCCTCATGAATTTATCATTCATACCGAGCACGAAACGCTCAAGTACCTTAAGGGCCAAACCAAGTTGAACAAGCATCATGCTAAATGGAGTGAATTTATTGAGTCTTTTCCTTATATCATCAAGTACATCAAAGGAAAGGAAAATGTTGTGGCGGGCGCCCTTTCCCACATATGCATGCTTGTTACTCAACTTGAGTTGAATGTCCTTGGCTTTGAGCACATAAAAGACTTGTATGAGCATGATCCTTCTTTTGCTACTCCTTATGCCAAGTGTAACGCCCTCGATGCGGCTATATCTCCTACGTGTCGAAGCACGACTTAGAGGCATAACCGCATTGAAAGCTATGTTGCAAGTAAGGTAATCTTCACAACATCCCATGTAAATAAATAAAAGGGGAAAAGATACATAGTTGGCTTACACTCGCCACATCACACAAATACATGAATAACATTACAATCATCCAATACACTCATGGTCCGACTATGGTACCAAAATAAAGATCGACCCCAACTGGGCACCACTACTGATCATCTGGGAAAGACACATAGTAACGACGATTCTTCATCGAACTCCCACTAGAGCTCAAGCGCATCGTCTGGAGCGGTATCATCGGTCCCTACATCTAGTTTTGGAAGTAAACTGTGACTCACGGGGACTCATCAATCTCGCACCCTCGCGATCAAGACTATTTAAGCTTATAGGTAAGACAAGGTATGATGTGCAGCTGCAGCAAGCGACTAGCATATATGGTGGCTAACATACGCAAACGAGAGCGAGAAGAGAAGGCAAAAGCACGGTCGAACAACTATGATCAAGAAGTGATCCTAGAACAACCTACGTCAAACATTACTCCAACACCGTGTTCACTTCCCGGACTCCACCGAGAAGAGACCATCACGGTTACACACGCGGTTGATTCATTTTAATTAAGTTAAGTTTCAAGTTATCTACAACCGGACATTAACAAATTCCCATCTACCAATAATCGCGGGCACGGCTTTCGAAAGTTCAAATCCCTATCAGAGTCCCAACTTAGCCCATCCAAGCTCTCATGGTCAACGAAGGATATTCCTTCTCCCGGGACATTCCGATCAGACTCGGCATCCCTGTTACAAGACATCCTCGACAATGGTAAAACAAGTCCAGCAACACCGCTCGAATGTGCCGACAAATCCCGATAGGAGCTGAACATATCTCGTTCTCAGGGCACACTCAGATAAGCAATCCGTACAACTAAAACCAACCCTCGAGTTTCCTCGAGGTGGCGCTGCAAGGGGCTCTAGTTTGGACCAACACTCAGAGGAGCACTGGCCCGGGGGGGTTTAAATAAAGATGACCCTCGGGCTTCGGAAACCCAAGGGAAAAAGAGGCTAGGTGGCAAATGGTAAAACCAAGGTTGGGCATTGCTGGAGGAGTTTTATTGAAGGCGAACTGTCAAGGGGTTCCCATTATAACCCAACCGCGTAAGGAACGCAAAATCCGGGAACATAACATCGATATGATGGAAACTAGGGCGGCAAGAGTGGAACAAAACACTAGGAAAAAGGCCGAGCCTTCCACCCTTTACCAAGTATATAGATGCATTAAGATAACAAGATAATATTGTGCTATCCCAACAATAAACAATGTTCCAACAAGGAACGATCTCCAATCTTCACCTGCAACTAGCAATGCTATAAGAGGGGCTGAGCAAAGCGGTAACATAGCCAAACAACGGTTTGCTAGGACATGGTGGGTTAGAGGTTTGACATGGAAATTATGGGAGGCATGATAAGAAAGTGGTAGGTATCATAGCATAGGCATAGCAAAAGAGCGAGCATCTAGCAAGCAAAGATAAAAGTGATTTCGAGGGTATGATCATCTTGCCTGCAAAGTTGTCAGAGTTGACATGATCCTCGTAAGCGAACTCAATGGGCTCCTTGTTCATGAACTCGTCTCCCGGCTCTACCCAAACAAGAACAACAAGCAAACGGAACACAATCAACCACGTGCAATGCTCAAACAATAGGATGCAAACATGGTATGATATGCGGGATGCGGGATACGATGCATATGCAAGATTTGACAAGGAATCATCGAAACTGGCCTCAACATGGAAATCCACGAGTGCCACTGGAAAGGTGATGTGATTTCGGTTGAAATCGATATAAAGATCACCGGAATCGGATGCACGGTTTGGAAATTGCAAGCAAAACAAATATGGCACCGGTGTGCGATAATCAGCAAGTGACCAACTAAATGCATCGAGTTAAATATGCTAAAGCACTCAAACATGACAACAAAATACATGGCATGGATCCACTCATGATGCTAGACAAAAGATGAACACTGATCTACGGCAAATTCATCCATTAACAGGTTCAAACAAGCATGGCGAAAGTGCAAATGACAACAAGTTTCAGACTTGGTGAAATTAACACAAGTCTGGAATTATCATCAGGAAGCACACTTTAGAGCATGAAAACTACATGCTACAGGAACTTAACAGGGCAAAGCAAGGGATTGAATTAAGATACTCAAAGCACTTAACAAAAGTCCCTTAGTGACCTTGAGCCAAAAGGGATCAGAAAATACAATTGCAAGCATGTGAACATGGCAAAAACATAAACAGATTCAGACTTAGTGAAAAACTGGAGCATGCAAATCAGTTAACGAGTAGGCATGTTTACAAGCTCGATACACTCACTGCAGAGCATGGCATGACAAACTAAGCATACACCCATCAAGAAGACATAGCATAGAAGCTAGACATGGCAAGAACAACATCATAGCATGCACGGATCAATAGCAACATCCTCGGCAAAATCGCTAAACATGTCAATAATCTGCCAGGATTATTTTATAGCAAAAGTAGAGCTCGATTGACTCAAGCTAGGGTGCTCCATAAATGCAAACAAAGACATGGATGGATAGAGCACCACAATGTTAACAAAACATCCTTACTGATCATCCTCGAAAGAGGCACGAATCACTAGGAAACAACATGAACATATGGCAAAACAACAAAAACAGGACAAGGACTTAGAGAAATTCTAAGTCCCTGAAATCAGCATTACCGATTACGCTACTTTGCAAGCTTGTTCTAGTCACCAAAAATATCAAAAAAATACATGGAAAGCACCTCTATAAAGCTGCCACGGCATATAACAAAACACATGTAGAGCTCAGGATCATAGCATGCACACATTAATCATGGCAAAAATGACAAAATGCCATTTGCTGAAACAGATCTGACAAATTCATCACATAGCCCTCTTCCAACAGCATTTCGGGCGTCAACATGAGCTCAAATGAAAATGACGCAATGATATGAAATGATGTACTCGTCAAGACGAACATTTTGATATGCTACACGCACGAATCGGGGCTATGGATGCAGAGTTATAGCATGGCAAAGTTTGCAAAAAAATAGGGTTCGGGGATGAAAAAGTCAACCCGAGGTGGATCTCGGATCTGGATCCGGCCGGAGTTACTGTAGCAGGGCACGACTTCCGAGGTTCGCCGGAGGTGGAGCCACTGTTTGCCAGAGCTCGGAGGGAGAGGTCGCCGGGGTGCGCCGCTGACGGAGAGGAGGACGGCGGCGTCGAGCGCGGTCGGAGATGGGAGGCGGCGCGGCGACTTCTTGTCGGCGACGAGGCGGGCC